>NC_072737.1:126526299-126818799 GCF_026930045.1 Uloborus diversus | reverse complement strand
GTATAACTTTAAAAAGTTATTTTTTAGGATGGCACAAATAATTCGTCTATCAATTAACTCAGTTATTTCTTTATGTTTTAAAAACAAATGTACTGACTTTAAATTGGATAAGTACAACTGTTTTATATTTTGTTATACAGGGTGTCCGAAAAGTCCTTAACACATTTAAAAAAATTCATAGAAAACCAACAAATTGTCGTATGAATTTGCTGTTTGCACCATAATACTTCACAGGTTCAAGAGTTTTTATGACATCGAAAAAAAAGGGGGGGGGGGAGAAGAAGAAAAAAAGGCATTTCGCAGCTAGGGTGTCAATATATGCTATGTTAGTATAAGTAACTTTTTAATTGTTTATGTTGACATGGGAAAATACAAAAAGGAATGAAAATTAGTAAACGAAGAATTACAAGCATAGCATATACTGACACCCTGGCTGCGAAATGCCTTTTTTCTTCTCCCCCCCCCCCCTTTCATTTTTTTTTCCGAGGTCATAAAAATTCTTGATCCTGTGAAGTATTATGGTGCAAACCGCAAATTCATACGACAATTTGTTGGTTTTCTATGAATTTTTTTAATGTGTCAAGGACTTTTCGGACACCCTGTATAATAGCAAGTAGCTAGTCAACTTTAATCATTTATAACTTCATATTTGATTGGCAAATGTACCAAACCACAATTAGTTAAGCTTACCCGCTTTGGGCTCAATGTTAGGGCAAAGCGGGTTTTTCACGTGTTTGTTAAGTTTGATAATAAATAAATATTGGGTTTGAAATAATACAAAAATCACTTTTTATTTTGAAGTTCAAGAACCCTGCTAGGAAATAAAACCGAAATTGTTGCGATTAAAATCCAAAAACTACAATTTTCGAACGTTCTTCGAAAACCTACCTTTGGGCCACCCTCCCCTAGGTATGAATGTATGATTTACTTGAGCCATGAACTAGTTACTTTTTGAGAAAAAAGACATCTTTAGAAAACCCGGTCGAATATCGTAAACACACTTATCAGAGTGTGAACCTGACTGATAAAATAAAATTATTGCACACGTGATAAAAAAAACAAGGTCGTTATTTTTGAGGAAAGAAGAGAAATAAAAGATAGCTAGCATTACGTGGAAAAGGATTTTTGAAACCCGAGCTAAAAGAGATTTTGATGTAATGAATTTTTTATATTTGCTTCAAACAATCTCATTTGTTTTCTCAATTTCAACGTCATTCAATGGATAACTCTCTAAATATCGCCAATAGCGCCAAATTGAAACCAAATTCGAAAAATCACTTTTTATTTGCAAAAACTGTCGCCAGCATGGCGATATATCGCCAAGTGTTCGCCGAATTATAAAATCACGTAAGTCTGCTTTATATTTATTAACAGTGATTTTACCCAAAAAGTTGTAAAAGACCCTTTTTGGAATATCCGAATGCAAACAAAAGGAGAATAGAATTACCTAGCTTTAAATATCTTAAATTTTAAGAAACAACGGGACATTGAAACTAGGACAATCATTAAAATGGTTCAAATGAGTTTGCTCAATTCAATTACTTAGTACCTAAGGGAGCGGGATATAAAAAATTAATGGACCAACAAGACTCCTGACAACATCCAGAATCGTAATCTGCAAGCTTTTCTGAGTTCAAAACAATTTACAGAATGCGGTCCTCATATTTTGCATACTCAACTCCCTTTAGCGCCTGCACTAGAAGTGCACAACTAGACCCCATTTGAGTCTACATACAAAATTTCAACCTTCTACGGCATATCGTTTCTGAGTTATGCCAGATACATACATACACATATATGCACATTCGAACAAACAAACGTATGCACATACAGACGTAGTGATAATTAACTCTGGAATAATCAAAATGATCGTTTTGACTGTCCATACGTTCTGATGTACACATGCACGGCACGTGCGGATTAGAGATGAAACGGGCTCAGTCCGGGTCCGACAGACCGAGCTCGGAACCCAAAGCGGGCTCGGGCTCGGTTCCGCTTTGAGTCCGGGCTCAGGCTCTAGAACTGAAAATAGGTTTCGGGCTCGGGCTCAAGGCAAGCACAGATATTCAATAGCCAATCTCCATACAAATTCAAAGCAAATAAACATTTTCCTACTGTGAGAAAATGAAAGGAACATTTAAATCAGTTCAATCAGTGTCAATACCCCCCCCCCTCCAGATAAATAAATAAATTAATTAATTAACGCTTATTTATAGTGTTTTTTGCGATTACTATTGCAATATGTCATACAGTAATGCATTTTAAGTGAAGCATTTTAAGAAAATTTAGAAACTTCTCTCTGTTAATGAAGAACATTTGACCTAACATTTTTCATTAACAGAGAGATCATGTCAGACTGTAGAAGGCTCGGTTTTTGATACAAGAAAGTTTCCTTCGGGTTCGGATTTTGGTCCGAGACAATATCACTCGGGCTCACGCGGGCCCGGACTCTCAAAAATGAGCCCGAACTCAGCTCTAGTGTGGATGGGCCGAAAAAACAACTCATCATTCATTCGGGGATGAGTAAAATGCAAATTTTTGAGGGAAAATGTTTTGGCAAATACAATACTTTCTTTACTATGCAACAGGAAGTAAAATGGAAAACATCTAAACTGTATTACACATTCTAAATTCATTATTTATAGTAAAAACGTTAATTATTACCTGTTAAATGCTTGCTTGGAATTAAGTTATTGATTAATTTTCCTTCTAACTGTTGCAACGATATTTTCCTGAACCTATGAAGGCGTTTTGAAGATAACTGGCAGATAACATTTTATTTCAGTTAACTTTATCTCCGTCTGTTACTCTACTCCAAAAGACTACTATCGATTTAAGACATTGTTCAAGGTATGAAATCGTTCGGCGAGAAGTTTGCTAAAGAAACACTTAAACGACGTAGATAGAATAAAGAAAGTGCTGCATGTATTGCCTTTTAAAACAAAGGATGTTTATCTCCAACAGAAATTTCGCAACCTTATCATTGAAAAAAAGAATTAATATTTTCGTTTAAGAAGCATGTTGAAATCGTTTGTACTCTATTAAAAATTTACAATTTCAAGTGAATTCAAAGTTCTTTTATATTTTCTTTCGCGTTTCTATTTTAACGCTTTGAGGATCAAACGAAAACAATTTTCTAAAATTTTGTTCATTTATTATTTAACTCAGAAATCCAATAATAAATAATAATAGCAATTTCACTGATCAAGTAGCGCTGACGTCATCAAACATAAAACTCGAGCCATAGCATTATAGTTTGATAATATTTTTTGGCAATGGTTGACGTGCAGGAAAATGCTTTATTTTGACAAGGCTGAACTGCATCCGGTTAACCTAACTGTTTTACTGGCAAGACTCATTTCAGGTAAGGCCCCTATATATACGAGCCGACGCATCAGCTTAAGATCAGCCTTTTTGGATCGGAGCGCGTGTTTGAGTGGTTGTCTTTTCTGGCAAGTTATCGCGTTGGTGATTGTTCACTGTAAGCAATTATTAGCGGCACGTGAATTGTTTATAAAATAAAATATTATTTTCTGCAAATTTGGCGAAATCCGAAACTGTGCTGTGGTAACCCAAGCAGTGCAACAATGATAAATCCGATCCAAAATGGCTAAACTTAAGCTCATGCGTCGGCCTGTCTATATAGCGGCTCTAATTTCAGGGAAATGAAGAAACAAAATAGTGGTCAACAATGAAAGGTATCTACTGGAGTTTAGGGATAATCCACTCGGATTTAGAGTTAAAATTTCAATTACCAAAATAGTATCACCAAACAGGCAATGGTTTCGTTCGAGTGTAGAAGCAATTTTCACCCGTCATACAATGACGGGCAATTTTCTAGTATTTGAATAATTGAATGGGTGGCGGAGAAAACATTGTACGATGGTTTTCAACTTTTTATTTATTTATTTATTTATTTATTTATTTATTTTTTTTTTCAGAATAAGAGTAATGAACATAGTCCCGAGAATGAATCACCTGTGTTTTTAGTTCGTTTACACGGTCAGATAATGCGCTAATTGGCATTGGCCTTGTAAATAAGGTGTTCAAAATTTCTGGAAGAACGCTGTATGTTGCAAACCTGCTTCGGGGCTTCCTTGCAATAAGAAATGAGTGGGTAATTGAATGGAAAAAACGTTGTACGTTGCTTTCCGTGGCCTGTTTAGTATATTGTACTGTGCAGATTCGTTTTTTGGCTGTAGTGAATAGTTGTTTTCAACATACAACGTTTTTCCCTCCACCCATTCAATTAATGATGTAATCAGGGCCAAGATTTTGGGGTGAAATATTTACTGGGGGAATGGTTTGGGGTCAAAACTTCGCAGGACGAAATTTCGCGGCCGAACCTTCGCCGACCCATAACTTCGCTTGTCTAAAACTTCGCCTATTTATTCAGTACTTCTATATTTTATTTTATTCTTTTCATTATTTGTTCCTCATCCTATTTTAAGACTAGTTTTTCAAAATTTGTCAGTTCAATTCAGAAGCGACCCCTCCCCCGCCCCCCAACTTGCTTTCCGCGGTGTCACTCCTAATTCATTCGCTTCTCCATTCGAGCGAGAAATTGATGAACCTCTACAGTAGGGTGGATCAAAAATAATTTTCGAAATTTTATCTAGACGAAAAAGATATTCTATATGATTATCAGATTCAAGAAAAAATAAATAAATAACGATAACTAAATAAAACCAAATAAAAACTATTTTTATCTCCCCTCTCATTTCAAGTTTCATGCATGATGCATTGAATTTCATAAATATTTAATTTACCATTATGATATTTATTTTTTAAATCGAAACCATAAAGTTGAAAAATATAATCGTAAATGAAATATGTAATTTGAAGATTTTTTTTCACAAGTAAAATAATGTAGTTTGAAGAAGTTTTATTAAAGATGAGAAAAGTAATACACGCACGATATTTTGACTACGCGAAGTTTTGTCCAGGCTAAGTTTATCGCATGGAAGTTAAAACACTATTTCCGTCTGGACATTTTTTCTGAAACTAAAATTGAAGTCCAGGCGAAGTTTTGACCATGCGAAGTTTTGACCGCGCGAAGTTTGGGCCGTGAAGTTTTGTATAGCGAAGTTTCGGCGGCGAAGTTTTGACCCATTACTGTGAAAATCCTTGGCGACTTGTTTTATCAGAGTCAGAATCTTCTAGAAGTCATGTTACACTAAATTTCCCTGTGATCTCTACGAAAAAAAATCTTTAGAGCCTAAATTTTTTTCCTGGCTCCCAAGATATTACAATTTTTGCCCATCCGTGAACAAAACCTTCAGTTAATAAGTAATCAGATAAAAGTTGAAGCACGGAAATATGAATATGATGTTTTCAATCCGTGCATTCCATTTACAATGTTTTCAAAATAAAATAACAGACTTTTTTAAATAATACTTAGCACTTTTCATAATGCACTCAAAAGGATAAAATAACTTTTTCGGGTCAGAAAGGACAGTTTCAGTTTTCCGGTAGTTTTCAATTATTCCAAGAAAATGACACCACAAACGAAGAAAAGTGCAGCTTTAATCACAATGAGAATTTCTTATCATTATCAAGATTTCAATCATAACTTAGAGTGTTGAAACATGCATATTTGATTTTTAGTTGAAATATGCAAGATGACAAAAAATGAAGTTTTGATTTAACATACAAATTTAGCAACTAAATTAAAAACGTGAAGAAGTAATAACTTGTAAGGTATTTTCAAAACTATT
The DNA here is from genome assembly GCF_026930045.1 of Uloborus diversus. Lineage (NCBI taxonomy): Eukaryota > Metazoa > Arthropoda > Arachnida > Araneae > Uloboridae > Uloborus > Uloborus diversus. The sequence continues at coordinate 126,813,082 of NC_072737.1, read as the reverse complement.
ACAAAAAATAATCTGAAAAATAATGATTTCTTTTCTGAATTGTGTCATTATAGTACGCTAATTATTTGAAAACAAAGAGTAAAGAAAGGAGCGAACGGTTTAATCTTGTGCAAATGAAGGCTTCTTCCTTTACTGTATGTTGTTTATCTTACATAGTCTGAATCGCATAAGAAGAATATTCAAATTAAGCAAAATAAACAACATACAGGCAGGGTAACGGTCTCGGAGAATCCTACTGTAAATATTGAGGTTCCGAGGGAGAAAAAAAAAGAACACATACACACAGAGAGATAATCTGAGGCAGCTTATAATCCGCACCTCATTAATTTTCAAGATATGGAGCAAACGTCTTTCTATTTTCCATACAATGGCTCAAAGTTTTTTTTTTATTATTATTATTTATTTTTATTTTTTTTATTTTTTTACGAATAGGATAAGTAATTAACTGAGATTAATCCATCCTCAAGTATGTTGATTGAAAATCCACCAGGAACAATTTGAAAGCAGGAATGAGCGGGTACATCACTTTCAAGATATGGAGAAAACGTCTTTCTCTTTTCCATACAATGGCTCAAAGTTTTTTTTTTTTTTTTTACGAATAGGATAAGTAATTGACTGAGATTAATCCATCCTCAAGTATGTTGATTGAAAATCCACCAGGAACAATTTGAAAGCAGGAATGAGCGGGTACATCACTTTCAAGATACGGAGCAAACGTCTTCATCAATTTCCCAGTATTTAGGGACCATATTCGAGTGTTATTGTCTTTCCCAGTAGCACAAGCACGTTCATGTCCTCGTCAAACTTATGCTTCTTCTATTTTCAAAAGTATCGAAATGGTGGTCGTCAAATCTACCTGCAAATCTACCTATCAAACCCATTCGTAAATCTACCTGCAAAAGAAAAAAAAATATGTATGTACAAATTAACAGTCAAAATATAATGCTGATGAATCCCAAGAAGTGATTGCAATACCTGTTTAAATTATGATACCAGACTTAAAAGGCTATGTATAGCTTGGAGCAAAGAGTCAGTCAGATGGAACATGATTCAGTTGTTTAAATTTATCAAAATGAAAGATGTTAATGGGTTACATTTTAGTTCGGAAAGCAAGACAAGGGGTCATTGTTTTAAGAAGTGGTTGGAAAACTACTTTTTTTTTGTAGCGAACTGTAACTACTTTATTACAAATGTAGTTAACTACAACTACTGTTTTCGAACTGTAGCAACTACAAACTACTTTTGAAAAATAATCGCTACTTCGCTATTTTTATAAAAATTTTAAAAAATAAATAAATGAAAAGCATACACATGCACACCATTTGAGGATTGAACGAAAAAATTCAAAAAGTGGTTTAGATTAATGAATTAGCTTATTTGAGAATGGAATATTGCTAAGAATTATTTATTATTTCATTCCTTTACTGAGCCAATTTGTCATTCGAAACATTTTTTTTTTTCGATTTTTACGAATACTCTTCAGTGCAAGAAAGGATTTAAAAAGTTGAAGGAATTCAACCTTCAAGTTTTTAATCCTTTACTAACAGTGGATATTTCATTCAAGAAGTGCAACTCGACTACTTGAAAATGTAAATAAGTGAAGTCATAATTTGATTAAAATTTTATATAGACATACATTTGTGTCCATAAAATTGATTCAGATGGTGAAAAACATCTTTTAAACAAAAGAGAAAAACTTTGATTTTCATTATATGAGTTAATTTTTTAGGAACTTATATTTTGTAGGAATTAGTTAATTGATTTTGAGCTTCAAACTAAGAGTCCGGACCTGGACACCATCTCTTTTCTTACGCTACTGATAAAATGAAATAAAAGCATTTTTCAATTTTACCGAAAGAACCTCAAAAATTTAGATTGTTTAATAATTGACTTTTATTTTGTTGATATATCAACATTCAATCAATAAAAAAGAAAAATAAAGAAATAGGAAAAATATCCCAAACGGTACTAGAATTTATAATCATATATTAATAAATATCTGAAATATGAAACATAACTGAGAATACCAGGGCTGTGGAGTCGGAGTCGGACTGATTTTGGGATAAAGGAGTCGGAGTCGGGGTCGTTAGAAAACATGCCGACTCCGACTCCGAGCTTCTTTTTTTCTTTCCTTTTCACTGACTCTCCTTGCATTTTTTAAAAACTGACTACCGATTGGTTCGATTACCTGTATAAAAAGATACTAATGAGAAAATAACTGCCATTATGGCAATCAGCTAGCTTGAGTGCTTACCGAACTTTCTGTAACCGTCCCCTAGTTTGCTTGTTTTTTAACTTAACTAATAGCTACTGTCAGCAAACGATTTTGTTGCCTAACATTTTCAAGTAATCACTTTCAAATAAAAATAGAAATATAGTGTTTTGTTCGATATCGGTTATAAAATAGTAAAAGAAACGTAACAAATTAGTAAGTCGAGGCCCGTAACTAAGGTCGAAACGTTTAAGGGTGGTCGGCAAATTCAAAGAAGTTCTGACGCGAAAGCACGAATCCAAAAGATTCGATGAAATAATCTGTTTTTTTTCTTTATTAAGACTATTTCTATAAGCTTGGTTCTCACTAAAATGTATGGAACAAAATAAGTGTAAATGATTCCTTGATTACAGCATCAATAGTTGCAGTTAAACTTAAAATCTTTATATTAAGGTTAATTTTAAAGCAGCCAGTAAAATTTAAATTAATTACTTTTAAATAAAAAAAAACCGCCTTCAAAAAATACCCAGGAACTAAAAAGCAAAAAACAACTGATTACACTTACATTCTATTTCCTACCCAAACATAGAAATGAAATTTATTTTACAATTACAGTACAAAAATCAAAACAGTACTAAACTAAACACCGAATTATAAAATAAACACTGATTTAAATTACTATACGATGAATTATTTTAAATACCTAACTAATTATATACGATCTCTTAATTTCTAATAACCTTTTGAAGTCGCGGCCTCCTATAAATAACTACATAACGTAACTGACAACCCACCGAATCCTGAATTAAGCACTAATTTAACTATACGCAAAATTAGTCTTTAAAACTTAAACCTACTCAGCTACGTTAGGTAGTAATTTATAGGAGGTCCCGAGTTCAAAAGGTTTTTAAAAATTAAGAGATCGTATATAATTAGTTAGGTATTGAAAATAATTCATCGTATAGTAATTTAAATCAGTGTTTATTTTAAAATTCGGTGTTTAGTTTAGTTGATTTTTGTACTGGAATTGTAAAAAAGATTTCATTTCTATGTTTGGGTATTAAATAGAATGTAAGTGTAATCAGTTGTTTTTTGCTTTTTAGTTCCTGGGTATTTTTTGAAAGCGGTTTTTTTTTTTTTTTCATTTAAAAGTAATTTATCTTTTGCTTTTTAGTGGTGTAAATAACACGGCGAGCGGCTCGGAGACTTCCGACGACTGTGAAGAAAGGTTTTTTCAAATGCGTAACTATGTACAAAAAAAATTGTCTTCATCATTTGTTCAACTTCATCAAAGTTTGCTTTCCGAAAGCAAATGCACGAGTCACTAAAAAAATCGCTTTATGTTTAAATTTGTAAAATTGTAAATTTTAGAATTGTAATATTGTAAATTGTAATTTATGTTTCGCAATTAGTGTCATGTAACTCGTGATAAAAGTCGCATGTTTCTTCACATGGCCCCACTATAAATGAAGATTAAAAATTCCACTAGATTGAATTCTATGCTTGCTTCAGAGAATCCGTAATTCAAAATTTTCATTATCATTACTCTTAATAATATATATTTTTAGTACTTTCTTTAACTATAGTTAAAGAAAGTATAAACCTTTGTTTTATAGCCTTTGTTTATCAATGTTTTTTTTTTCTTTCTTTTTTTTTTTTTTTAATTTAATCGTTTGTGAGGGAAATTGCATGAAATTTATTGTTTCACACTTAACTTTTCCCTAAAGAACAAATAGGGTAAATCAAAGATTTGGAACCTAAGTTAGACCACCCCTAAAGAAAACCACCACTAAACAAAAACAAGCATAACAACCGGTTCACTAAGTGAGACGATATACAAATTTAATAAAGTACAAATCGATTTAAATGTGAGAATGATATTTGAAGAGTTCCCTCAATTTCATCAAACCTGAACTTGGTTAATAGTAGACCGCCGAGGAACTATGCTGTTTCAAACAAAAAAATCGGTACATTCATGGGCGTACACAGAAATTTTGGAGCCCATCAAAAATGACTTTTCCGGGCCCCTCTCCATATTGTTTACCCCTATATTTCACAGTTTCAAAAATATTGGGCCCCCTCCAGGCTCGGGCCCGGGACAAAAGGTGTCCCTCCCTCCTCCCTGTGCACGCCCCTGGGTACAGGTGTCTTCGAGTATTTATGGAACATTGTACAAAGAAAAATAAATCCGACGAGTTCAGAACCTCCTCCTTTTTTTGAAGCCTGCTAATTAATATAACCCTAATTTCAAATTGAACTGGCGGCATCGTGAAATAGTAAATCCAGAACATTGGTCTAACTTCAGAAATCATACACAGTTATAATGTATATTTTTAAAGAATATAAATTAAAACGTGTTCTGTATACAATGCCCCCTCAATTGAACACTAAATATATTTAAAAATTGGAATATTAAATAAAGAACTTTATATTTTAGTGCCTAAATAAAGTTATTTATTAGTAAATAAAATATTAAGGTAATTGATTCAACTGCTAAAGTAGCAAAATATATTTAATTTACTGCTTTGCTACGCAGTAATAAATACATTAGTAACACCTATAATAAAAAATTACCATGCGGCGCAGCGTTGAGAAAATTAATCATCCATGTCCCGCGAGAATTAAATATCGTTCAAGAGAAAGTCAAAAGCTTAGATGTGAAAATAGACCGATCCCAACAACACCACGTGATCATGACGTATGAAATTTGAAGTTTCTTGGATTTCTCCGGGACCCCTTATCAGAACCAGTTTAAATTATAATGGGACCATTTGGGAAGTATACCCTTCCAAACAAAAAAAATTTTTTCAAATCGGTCCAGTAGTGTTGGAATAATTCGAAAACACACATAAAAAGGCGCAATACGAAATCATAACCTCATTTTTTGAAGTCGGTTAAAAATTTAGCGAAGAAGAAATAAAGGTATAGTAAAAGCTATTCGTACAAATTTGTATACCGCTGCATTTTGTGTAAAATTAGCTCCTGACGTATATATGCCCTATTTTCGTTGAAATTTTATTGATGAAATATAATTTAAAATATATTCGCGAAAATTTTCAGAATTAAAGTATTTATATTTTTTATAAACTCTGAAATTAACTTTGGGTGTCATCTACCAGATGGATGTCACCCGGGGCACACCACCCCCTCTCAAGAACTTGGATTTAGAAAAACAGCTTTTTCTTTCTCTCAAGTTACAGCTTTCAAAAATTGAAAGCACACGATTTGATCAATATCTATTTGTTAAACATTAACGGGGGGCAAATACAGATAATCCTTTTCAAATTTTTAAAAGGGATTTTTAAGTCACCTCACTTTTTAACACGTAACTACTGGAAAATTTGAATTTTAAATTGAATTTCTAACGTTGTATGCGTTTTGGGTTTACAATAAAAAACAAAATGCGAAATTTTCATAAAAAGGAATTAATATTTCAATCTCTGTTTAGAGGTTTTCCCCCTTCCCGTGAAGGAAGAGAGGGAGTTGAAAAAATACAATTAAAAAAATCCGGAGTTGGAGTCGGAGTCGAACATTTGAAAATCCAGGAGTCGGGGTCGGAGTCGGTCATTTTCCTTCCGACTCCCAGCCCTGCTTTCTGATTCAAGGAACCCCGTAAAATTTGGAATTTTATGCACGGTTATAAAACTATTACAACGGTGTAGTTATTCAGTAGTACTCAATAACATTCTAAACTACTGGGCTTATACATTTTTTTTTTTTTTTTTTTTGGTTTTTACGCAGTCGGGTTTTTTGTTTTTATTTAATAATTTTTTATTTTACTCTTTTTAGTTAATTTTTATTGACTTAGTTATTATGATTATAAGACGGTGCATTTCGTAACCTTGTCATTTCATTGAGACAGTTTGTTTGTATCGTGAGTTTTATTTATTAACTTCCGGTGTTCTAAACTACTCATAATTAGTTCCTCTGGGGACCTAACTCGGCTTAAAGCTACATGTGCTTGACCTTCGGCAAAAATGCGCGAACTTAAGTCAACCGCAGCACAGCTATATAAACAGCTTGTATAACTCATGATGACGCGAAATCGGAACTGTCGTCAGTCAAATCTTTCTCGCAAAACTAAAAAATCCTCTCAACAAAGTACACGTCACGAAACTCAGTCCCTTGAATCAAGGCAAAAACAAATGCAACATATGTTAGAGATAAAAATCGAATTAGTAGTCTTTCTTTCTTTCGGTGCTTATTGCCCGGGTTTATTTTATGAGGACTACAATATGAGTGCCTCGCCTTCGTTACGCATAACATATTTTTATTACACTACAGAATACATATAAAGAACACATGAAAGAATTTACATCAGAAAGAGTTGAAAGTACATCCGGAGCGAGGGTGTCTTGACCCACCTCCTCAAGTGGGAGAAGCAATCGCTTAGACCACTCGGCCATTGAGACCCTAATTAGTAGACTTGGCAAACAAAAAAATTGAGACAGCGAAAACTACCTGCATTTGTCGCACGCAGATAGCGTGCGACACAGTGTGCAGTACCCAAAGTGCGCCGATCCAGAACTGACAAAATATGGCAACTGGTTGTTGATATGGTGAATTTTGATTACTGTAATGTGTTTAGTGACACTCCCAAGGTTAAGACAAATCGATTGACGTAAGAATTACCGAAATTGGCGAAGGCGTTTAGCCTGTAGAACGCCATATAGGAACAGACATACATACATAGACTGATAAACACATTAAGCATTGGTTTCCTAGTACCCTGTTTACACTGGCCGAGATATACTAGTTTATTTTTAAACGGTGTTAAAGTTAAACCGCGTGCCGAAACGGGCGTTTACACTAGCGTTGATTTAAACACGTTTAACCGTAACTTTTTGTTTGTTTACATTCTGTCATTCTGTTGTAGCGTCGTTACTTTTTTTATTTTCATGCTCGTTTACGCTATTTTTTTATTAAAGAAAATAATATTCAGGACTGAATCATATTTTCTAAACACATTGCGAAATATATTTAGCAGTTTGTACTATTCGTATTTATTTTTAAGCAATTTATGATCGAAGCATTGATTTTGTGCACGAATAAAACCCCCTTCAAAATCAAAGCTTTGAACTTTAAATCAGATTAATAGAGTAATTTTGAAACTTCATTGATGGGAAATAAATGATTTCCTTTACATTTTCCTTCATGTTTATGTTTCATAGATGAGAAGAAAGTACATTTTATACGTCAATAACAAGTCAAAGGTGAAACGCACTTTCTAGTTGTGAGACAAGTACAATTTTTCAGTTGATAAATATTTCAAAATGTTTAGGCCAAAATAAATAAAGGTGTTCTTAGTTACCTGGGAAAATGTAGGAATTTGTAATTACAAACGAGCAAAAATTGACTATTTTTTTATCTTGAAAGTAAAGCTAATACTTTGATTAGTCACTCTCATGAATACATAAAAATAATGATAAAAATGTTTACTTGGTTCTTTTTTTTTTTTTTTTTTTTTTCGAAAGGAGAATATGTATTTATGAATTAGTACTATTTCAGTTCTAGAGATCATGCACTGCACTTTTTAATTTATCTACAGTGCATTGGTCTACATTTTGTACAGCTGAGCGCATTTGACATGCATCCAATTAAGGTGAACCATATCGGTAGTGGCCACTGCTTCAGTGCCCACTTCAACGTTTATATTTGAAAAAAAAAAAAAAACAGGGTTCCAGGTTACCCAATGGATTCAAACGTGCAGGAGCTAATATCGTAAGTGCACATTTGATGCTATTTTGATTCCATTGGGATACCTGGGATCGTAATTTTTGAAAGATAAACCTTGAAATAGCCACGACTGAAGCACTGGCCATTACAGGTACATTTATCTTAGAACCTGTTTTTATTTATATTTCCATTCAAAAAGCTCTAGTAGTCGCCAATCACTGCTTCCGAGAAAGATATTAATCCTTTTCTTTTCCATCAGCACAATTTTTTCAATTTGAAACGGTTTCTTTTCAATGTAAGTACTAATAGTTATTTCAAGTTATTATAAGCCCCCCCCCCCCTCCTTCGCCCTTAATTAGCCAAATATAGCCTAATTCTGCCTTTTAGGGATTCTTGTTCACCAGCTTCGTGTATCTAAAATATTGTTTATCAAGCAATTTAAATGAAGATGATATTTCTTCTGTGAGTGCTCACGAATTCCCCTCAAATAGACAGTTTAAAAACGTCTTTAGGTTATGAGATGTTATACAAATCATTTATTTGTTTCAAGTCTATATATACAATAAAATTCACTTTGCGACATATTGTCAGACCACACCCATCTATATTGCATCCTCTCACTTTCATGCTCATTTTTCTGCAAAAACCATTTTTTTATTGCGAAAAATTTTTTATACATTTCGCAAGGATGTATCTGAAAGGAGAACCAACTGTATGAATGGTTTCTTAATTCCCAAACGTAGAAGTACCTATAAATTTATTTCTTAAGAAAAGTCTTGTTTTTCAGTGTAATTTTCCTGTGACAAAAATTAGGACATTTTAGCATAAAAATTGCACCTTTGAACCTGTGCGACTTTGGTATATTTTTTCCCCTCCTTTGAACCCGAGCACCTTTTTTTTTTTTTTTTTTGTCCTTGAACAAACCTGTGCACCTTCGGATTTTATGCACCTGTGCATTTTTTTTTTTTTTTTTTTAAATTTGCGGCCCCTTAGAGTACCCAGTCTGCCTCTGTGCATATGCGTATGAACCTTTTGTAATGATGAGCCTATCTTTTTTATTTTTCACATGCTTTGTTTTTAGTTTCAATGCATGTGTTAATGTTACTGGTAATCTAAGCTATTGTGTATATTAGTTTCTCTTTTACTTATTTCGAATTATCCGGCAAATTCACTTTTTTTCATGCTGCCCTGTTCTAAGAATAACCGCAAGTTAACTATATTTTCATAACTTGAGAAGAAAAAAGTGTAATGAATATACAGTACAACTTTGATTTAACAACACCCAATTTCCTCAATTTAATGAAACACTTTTCCGGATTTCACTTGCATTGAATGTCCATGCTCCTGGATTCAACGATTCCCTTGGCAATTGTCAAATCGGGGTTATATTGTACTTTTTTCTTAAAGAATATAAAATCAACTTAATTATTAACAATTTGGTTTTAGAAAAAGGAATTAAATAAAAGCTGTAATATGTTTAACTTGAAGTATAAATAATGATTTCTTTTAAAACAAGCAAAACCAAACTACAGCATTTTAACAAAAATTGGTACTCATTCTTTAACTCAATGCTTCTTTCCGCTGATATTGCAACTCTTGGGGAAAGTACTCGCTTCACAAGGGACTGTATGAACACTGTTAAAAATTCAGGAAGATTTTCTGGTAATTGTTAGAGGTGCAGATTAGCGGTCGCCACTCGCCAATTGGCGACCAAAAATTTTCAATGGCTACCAAAGATTTCAGCGCCGATCGCCACCGGGTGACCAAAGGGGAAAAAAAATCCCCCCAAGTTGAAGTTATCGATTGCACTGTGCTTTCGGATCCAGTTTTTCATGCTGTGGTAATCACTAGTGTTCCCGCTAGGCCGTTTTTGAAGGGTGCAGCGCCATGCCCTTCTTTTATATCGCGAAATGCGCCCTGCCCTTTTCAAAAATAAGAAATTGCACCTTTTGTTTTTAAAAAATGCCTCAACCATCGTTTCGACCTGCTGCGATATCGGGGCAATTTTATTTGTCCAGCGATCGTCTGCAAAAACGCCAATGTCTTATCCTTGTTCCCAGAATTTCACCTTGAAAACGGCCCCATAAACAAAAGGGGAAGCAAATACCTAGGGGAAGAAGGGATGAGATTCTCAGAATTCAAAGAGGCTTATCAGTAGGAAACAAAGGCATGTTCTTCCCTTCTACTGAGGGCTTGTTTTTGTAAGGTTGTGGGAAGGAGTGGGGTCTTCTGGGAAGGGAGAGATCTTTGCTTCATTCCTTCCCATCCTTGATCTTCTGAGAATCAACAATGAGAAAGGGAATAGGACAATTTCCTAACATTTCAGCCTTTTGTGTCCGTTTTTCGTCTGCACGTGGAAATTAGGCTTAGCTAATTATAGCGCATTGCTAGTGATTGTAGCAATCTTTTAACATCTGTTTCTGGAAAGTTAACTTTCTGATTGTTTCCTAAGAAGAACATAAGTACAAAGCTTACTGGGCTAAAATACAAGGGTATTTTTTTAATATCTCGGATTTTTAACCCCCCCCCCCAAAAAAAAAACGTTGTTTTAAATGTAAACGATGTTTGAAATGGAAACATTGCATTGACAGGACGTTCATTCAATTCTTTCCTTTTTGCTAAGTATTTTAATTATCTTTGTATATGATTCATACAACAGATTATTTAAAACACTTATTGACATAATAAAAAGCATACTTTTGACTTATTTGTGCTTTTTTCTAACTGAAATAATCTTCCACTGTTTCGTTTTCATTCATAAATATTATACAACTGATTTTTAAAAAAATCACAAAATTAAAATGGCAAAATATTAAATTTTCACAAAAATTGTCTGAGATTAAAATCTTAGCTTGGCCTAAGCTGTTTATGCATTGCATTTAGGAGCGCATACATCTGCGAACACATTTGTGTTATGAATTTGAACAACTCCAAGACTAGGAAATAGAACTCAAATAAAATCTTTTTAGTTTTGCAACTTGCTACCACTGCATTTTTGAAGCACTGCACACAGTATTTTAAGTTAATTATTCTATTTGAAGTGTAATATATTTTAAAAAGAAGAATTTATACTCATCACAATTTTGATGTCTACTAAAATACTTAATGGCACAGTGCACATTACTAGGCAGTTTCTTTGGTAGGAAGGGGGGGATCAGTTATTAAATACTGTTCTTCTTAAATTAAAATTCAAAGGGTTTTGAAATACCTAATTTTTTTTTTTAAACTCTTATAGGTAATTAAAATTATGGCCTGAAAAGTGTTGAAAAACACCCAAAGCCAAGTTTCAGCATTAGCTAGATGTTCCTATGGAGTGTGGAAAATGTGCTTAGCTTAGTTGGCATTTGTGTGTGTGGGGGCGGGGGGGTGAGCTAATCCTATTCTGAACACAAGTGCGTTTTCAGGATGAAATCACGTTTAATACTAAAGTCAGTGGTGACGGCGATCAAGGTGGGGGGGGGGGAGGTCATGGTGCAGACTAGACTGTTTGAATTTTTGCAAGGTGTTTTAAGTGTTATTTCTCCTCTTAATTTTTTTTTTGGGGGGGGGAGGGTTGAGGGGCGCTCAGTTCTTTTTGAGTGGTGCATCATTGGTCTTGGATGGGGGGGGGGGACACCGCGTTGAAATAGTGCCCTTTTTTAAAAAAGTGCCCCTTTCAAAGGCCAGCACCCTGCCCTTTTTTTTCTAGAGTGAACACTAGTAATCACACGTCTAGACGCAACGTCACTTACTGACCTTCAAGAAAAGTTGAAATGTTGCCCCTCTCCTCGCTGATTCGTTGACCACTTCCCGTTTGCTACACCTACACTGCGTTAGGGGCTTAGAGCATTGATCGGGGAGCCCCCCCCCCCCCCCGCGGTCCAGCAGATATGACCCCCGAACCCAATTAAGGTCAACACCGCAGCATCTGCAGACTTGATTTCAGTTCTTCAAAACGAAGACAACCAGCATCAAGTCAGTTCATTTTTCATTATTATAGAAATTTTTTTTTTTTTTTTTTTTTGGAAAGATTACTGTAACGTGTGTAACAAACTAAACATGGCATCAAATACATTATTTTTCTGCTGTATAATACGCTATCGATTTAAAAATCAATTTTTAGAAGTACCAAATTACTTTAAAGTGGCCGACTTACACCGATGTCATGAAACTTTTCACGACTTGCTTCGCGAAAATCTGCTTCCCTTGTTCCTTTTACATCTTGCAAATATTTTAATATAATTTTTTTTTTCAATCTGAAAATATTTTGACAGATGCAGCGTTAAATTAGCTTATTTAATGTTTAATTTTCATGACTTTATTTAGGGAGCCATATTAAATTTGAAATCGTACTTCGTGATTTAGATTTCAATCCTTTTACACCTTGTAAATATTAAAAATATTTCTTAAAATCGGAAGTTATTTTGCGCAGGCTAAATTTAATTAGCTTATTTCGCGTTTGATTTTAATGAATGGATTTATTTTTAGATCCATGCTTCCTTTGTAATCATACTTCGCGGGGAACTGCACCTCGTGGTTGAGTTTTCAATAGTTTTGCATCTTGTTCATTTCTTAATATTTTTGACAAATGAAAGTTATTTTGACGTATACTACCTTAGATTAGCTTGGTCTATGTTCCATTTTAATAAAAGAATTGATTTTGAAGCCACGCTTCCTTTGTAATCGTACTTTGCGGGGAATTGCACCTCGTGGTTGTTTTTTCAATCCCTTTGGATCTTGTACAGATTTTAATATTTTTGATAATCGGAAGTTATTTTGGCACAGGCTGCCTTAAATTAGCTTATTTTTATGTTTATTTTAAAGACTTGATTTATTTTTGGAATCGTGCTTTCTTTATAATCGTACTTCGCGGATAACTATAACCACGTGGTTGAGTTTTAATTCCTTTTGCATCTTATACATATCTTAATATTTTTGACAGACGAAAGTTATTTCGACAAATGCAACCTTATAATAGTTGTTTTATGTTCTATTTTTATAAAACAATTTATTTTTGAAGCCATGCTTCCTTTGTAACCGCACTTCGCGGGGAGCTGCACCTCGTGGTTGAATTTTCAATCTTTTTGCATCTTGTACAATTGTCTTCATATTTTTTATAAGCAAAAGTTATTTTGATGTGTGCTACCTTAGATTAGCTTGTTTCATGTTCCATTTTAATAAAAGAATTTATTTTTAGAGCCATGCTAACTTTGGAATCGCACTTTGAGGATAATTGCATCTTGTGCTTTAGATTTCCTTTTGCATCTTGTACCAACATATTTTAATTTTTTTGGCAGTCGGAAGTTGTCAGATTTATTTTAAGTTTTTTTTAAAATAAACAATAAATGCAATTATTTTCGGGAAACGTGCCGACATTGCACACCAGTTTTGCTAATCTTTTTGCATTTTTTAAATATTTCAGAAGTTTTGATAATTGAAAGTTATATTTTAATAACTAAAAAGTAATAAATCCTGTTCATATATTTATTTTTACAGGCTTTATTTTAATCAATTTAATTTTATCCTAAAATATTAAATCTAAACATATTTTTTTTTGCTGTTGAATTTGAAATGTATTATTTCTATAAACGATACTAAATGTCGTATGTTGATAGGCAGATTTCTAGAGTAGTGGATAGCTACTTTATTATTAGTTCAATTCTAATTCAGACTTTTGAAATAACCATTTGTTCGCAAACTACAAATATTTTTCTAGTTTGTTTTTATTATGTGGTTTTGAATTTTAAAATTTGGTCCTACAAATTTAAATTTGCAAATATGTTGGCTGGGGGGATTCCATGAAAAGTGAAACCAGTAAATCAAACAAATATTAGATTTTTAACTTAATGTGTTCCTCCATCCTATTTCAATCCAAATCATTCTCAGATTTCTTCAATGAGAGAAGGAAAATACTTACCAATCTTCACTGGTACTGATTTTTATTGTGCTAAGATTTTTAATACATACATATATAAAATATATGTACAGTGAAGCAGAGTTTATACGTTTTTGAAGGGACTGTATGAAAAAAGTGTATAAGGGGAAAAACGTACAATGGGTATGCATTAAAATGTATTGGATTCTGCAGGGACAAATTCAAAAAACGTACCAAAGAGAAATGTATAAACGGTGCTTTTCTGTATATATATATATGTGAGGGGGGTATGTTTGGCTACCAAAAATTTGAAGTGGCTACCAAAGTTTTTGGTGTTGGTAGCCACTGGCTACCAAAGAAAAATACTAGTCTACACCTCTAGTAATTGTTACTGTAAAATGGCGGACCTAACGCATCGCTTATTTCTACGGTAATTTATACCGGAGAAATATGCGATCCCAGCGCCAATTGGTTGCTGTGGCCTACCGAGGAAACCGTAAAGTTTTACAGTAACATTTGATTTTTACGGTAATAGTTACTGGCAACATGGATGCCAGTAACAATTACCGTAAATTTTCTGGAAAATTTTTAACAGTGTATTCATTCTGGTTTCAAAGCAGTGGGTAAAGAACATAACCTACTTACTGCTGCAGTTTATAATGCAGAAGATTTTCTTCTACATGTTTTCAATTTTATGAGTTTTTTATAAAACAAATAACTTTTCCTGATGATTCCAGGTTCTCGCTGACAAGAAGGAACCCTGAGTGTTAAACAATACATTTTAGGAGATGTAACTGAAATATCAAAATATTTTCACATTTCATTATTAGAGAACATTCATGCATTAATCATTTGAGTAGAAGTGTGTTTTGACACTACCAGTAAAAAGTCTATTTGCAACGAATTCGATGCACCATACATTGTTTTTTAATGATCTTCTGAAAACAGTTAAATCCTCATTTCCCGAGTTGATCAAAATCAACACCAGTTCAGAAAACTGAACACCCAAACTACACGGATGACATAAAAAGTAGAGAAATATTCAGTTTTGTATCAAAAGAAAAGGATAAAGTATCCCCAGAGAGATTAAGTTGTGAAATAATAATAAACACACATGTTAGCAATTAAAAAAACGTATTTTATTAGCATCACACACATACTTAAAAAAATACATCTTAAAGTTTAATGGGTCACTTTTGGTCAGGGATTCTTTCTTGCTAGTGTTAGGTTTTCGAATAACCCTTTTAAAAATAAAATTATATGGTGAAAGATCTGGTTGTTTGATATAAAGGGGAGTAACAACTTTGTTTTATTATTTTAAATCTTCAGTGGCATCAATTTCTTCAGATGCTGCAATACAAAGCTTCTTTCTTGAAATTCATCTGCTTCTTTCTGTAGAATTCTTTAAGGTATATGCAAACTGAAAAGCATAAACAAAAAGGTTGGTATTAATTAAAAACAAATCTCCCTGTTATATGCCATTCGGTACTGAAAGGAACAGCAAACAAATGTGATAAAAATGTTACAATTTTCCTTCACACTTTATCCAGGCTTAGGACTGGCAGCTGTCAATACTGGCGTGTTTAAAACTTGTTTTTACAAAAACTAAATTTTAATTTTTAAACTGTGGCATGAAATAAACTAATGTGTAAACATGTGCTATGGTTAACACTCCATCTTCAGAGTAGAATGGATGTGCCTCAGTTTTAGGAATATCCTCTCTGCAATAAAAAACTTGATTAATCTTCCATTACAGTGAAAATAACATGTGGCTTAAAATAACTGTAAAATAAAATTAAACAGAGCATTTTGAGAAACAAACATGTAGAGATAGACTGCAACGGCTAGAACTTCTAGAGTTACGTTCTTAGTGAGGGGAATTTGACAGCAATCGTGAAATCAAATTCGGCTTATTGAATATTTCTACTCGACGAAATTCGGCTTATCGAAAATAGGTAGCATACATTAGCCTTTCAGTTAAACTTGAATAAATATTCACTTCCACTAACCAAAATTTTTGTCTTATCCAAGGTCGACTTACACAACTTTCACAGTGCTTGGCTCTAAGTTTGTAACATTGCCATAAATCGTTCTTTTGGATCTGTAACTCAAAGCAAAACATAATGCCACACGGATCAGATTTGCAGGTCGAATGTGGCTTGCGGGCTGTAGGTTGGGCATCACTGCACATAGGCGGATTTAGGACTGAGTTCCTGGGGGGACAGGATTTTTTTTTTAGCAACATTTTTATTGCCCCCCACTCCCATGTTTTTGTCTGTTTCCTGTGCTGCATTAGTCCATGTTTTACTTTTTTGTGTGTCGTTTTCATTAATGTGTGTTTTCATGCTGTCCTTTTTGAATTGACCTTAAGAGAGGGAGTTGGTATCAAGAGATTGAAGCAGGGATCCCTTTTAAGTGGGAAATAGAATATCTCCAATTTTAGGGGGCCAGGGGCTTCTTCCCCGGAGAAAATTTTGTAAAATGGATATAAAATTCTACATTTTGAAGATTTATAAAGGTTAACTGGATAGACATAGCAATTGATAACTAGATTATACAGTTGTACAGTATTGTTGAAACTTTGTAAGAAACAGCCATTTTAAGTTTGAAAGAAGAAATAAACTATAGATTTCTCATTACAACAACCTTTTTTTAATTATAAGTAGTGCAGAAAACGAAAAAGAATAGAGAAAAGGAATAGAAGTAGTGTAACATTTTTTTTCCTGGCTAAACAGATTAACAATATGCAGTAGAAGTAATTGGAGCCCATTTTGCTTAGGATTTTCAAAGACTTATCTAATTATTTTCAAGGACTTTAGAATAAATAAAATTATTTAATGCACTTCATTTGTACTTTCCAGTCTCTGATATTTTAGTACTTGATTGTAAATTTTTACAGTCCTGTTCTAACTTTGTGAGAAATAGCTATTTTAAATTTAAAAGAAAAAAGAAACCATAGATTTCTCATAACAACTTTTCTTCAGTTGCAAGTGGGGCAGAAAACGAATAGAAATAGAAGTAGTGTGTATTTTTTTCCGTGCCAAACAGATAGACAATATGCAGAAGAAGTAAGATAAAAGCAATCAATACAAAAGAATTTCCAAAATACTGCATTCGGGATTGAATTAATAGCAAGATATGAAATATGTGAGTCACAAAAATTTACTTGAAATAATATGTTACCAACGTGAGGACCATGATTTTTACATTTTTAATACAAGATGTGGCAAGGAGCTGAATTTGACATATTTTGGCATTCCTCCCCCCTCTACCATTTGTTTGAAATTTTAAAATTTAAGGTTTGTAGCCACACGTTTCCAAATATTCAAGGTTTTCAAGCACTTAAAAATGAAATTAGTTTTTTCAAGCAATTTCCATTTTTTAAGGAACGAATCATGAATTTTTTGGGAGTTAGGGACCCACTTCAAAGCAGAGGACCTAAGCAATAGCTTGTTTATCTTATAGGCAAATTCTGTCCCATTTGTAACTCTTACCTGCGAATTTTTGCTTGATTTTTTTGTAATCTTTACGAAAGTTCGTCAGTTTTTACGGTTAAAGGATTTTTACGATTTTACCAATCTTTGTTAGGCTTTTATAGGCTTTTATAAAATTTCAGCAAATTTTTCAAAAACTTTTGATGATTCAATTATTTATGTTTCCATAATGACAAGGACTGATTCACTTAGACTTAGATGATTATGACTTACCTTACTTTTTAAGCAGTATTTATAAAGTAGGTAAAATTGTACTCTCCCTCTAAGTAAAAAGATTCATTTAATCAAAACACTCAGATAACTGAAATTTATTCAGTTTGCGATAGTATTTATTTTCTCTCTCTCTCTTTTTGAGAGAGAGGGAGAGGGGGAGAGCTAGGGGGAGAAGGAAAAAAACTGTGTTTTTTAGAATTTCTAAAAGGCCAATTAATCTACTAAGAACATAAATATTATGCACAAATATACTTTAAATGTGGACACAAAACATAACGAGTAGATCGAGTATATCGTTCTGTTAGCGCAAATGGGGTGGGGGGTGGGAGTTTTTTCTCCTTTGCTTTAGGTTCCAATTTGTTAAAATAATCGTCAATTATTATAAGTGTTGCAGCTTAATGTATAGCTCGTTTAACCTATATTTTCATTCATATACTTGCCCAAATGGTTTTCAGTCCAAAATAGTGAATTTAGACACATTTTCAGCACCCCAGTGACAGCTGTACTATTTGTATATTTAATGTTTGTTTTTTTTTCCTTTTCTTTTCTCCCATCAGACAAGGACATTCGCTTTTCTCTTCATTTTCATTGAACTATTCAAAAAAGAAAAAGTCATGATTTTTTTGCTTTAAGATTTTGGAAGATGTGTTGATACTATATAAAGTCCTCCCAAAACTGGGGGGGGGGGGCATTGCCCACTATGCCCCCCTAGAAATCCACCCATGCCCCTCTGAACTAATCAAAAAAGAAAAAATAATATTTTTTTTTTAAATTTTTGGAAGATGTGTTTTGTTACTACAAGAAGTCCTCCCAAAATTGGGGGGGGGCATTGCCCCCCTCTGCCCCCCCCCATAAATCCGCCCATGTCACTGCAGTGGGTAATATGAATGGAATGATGACTAAAGGGTGCTATTTCATGTGCAAAGAACTCGAATAATGTTGAAACAGGTATTTAAGGGTTCAAAAACAAGTTTTATACACTAAATACAAAAAAAATCACATATTGTGGTAGCGATTAACTAGATTAACCACAATAAACAATGTCAACTTGAATTCAAATAACTCTAGGGGCCTCCGTGGCAGAAACCGAGTCTTCTAAGCCGGAGGCTGTGGGTACGATTCCCACCTTGCCTTGGGTGTTCATTCATTCTCATGTATTGATGTATTGTAAAATTTTCATGTCTGTTGTCCTGAGAATAAAATTCGGAATAACGTTACGGATTATTAGAGATACAAAGCTTCTCCACAATGGATAGCTAAAGACCGCAATGGGTGTAATGAAATCGTAAGACTCTAAAAACTTCGATTACTGAAAAGTTACACAGGGAAATAATAAATTACTCCACAATTCATGTTGTAACTCTGAGAAGTATGTGTGAGCAGGATTATTTTCACCAATATTCAAGGTATTAAAACTGTGTATTTAAAATGAGTAAGGAATAGCAAGCAAAAATTTTCACTCATAGGAACAATTTAGTACTGCAGTCAAACAACGTAAACAGGAACTCGACAGAGACGCCAAAATATTTCGTGCTAATCGAATTCCACATTTACCGAGTTTTATGTAAGCTAACAAGTTTTTTTTTTTTTTTTTTTTTTTTTTTTTTTTTTTTTTTGTTCTCGTGACTCAGAAAATATAGTAACCAAAGTACATTTGTACTCAAATGTTCACCTAAGCATTTGTATTTGTAGTTCAAGTAAGAAACACAAGTAATTCGGAACAGGCAATGGCTATTTAGGGCATTTCTTTACGACAGTGAATTTTCAAAGATCTGGTCGAAACACTGGATTTTTGCTGCAGTGTTGGCGAATAAATAAACACAATTTAACGCTTTAAGACCCTAAACATGGGCAGAAAAGTTGTCCTGAATCAGACAAACTTTTCTTTTTTTAACGATGAAATTTTAAATCTAGGTTTATCAGCCACTAGGTAAAGATTTCACTGTTCATCGAAGCTTTTATACTGTAAGCATAGTCTGCAGCTAAAGTTCGTTTTTACTTGCAGCAGCGAGATATTCACGATTTTCCTACAACAAGGAGAGAAATTTTGTCGCTGGTATCCATGTCGCTTGTGTCCAAGTGCAAATCTTTCAACTTTCGGAAGTCATTTCAAATAAAAGGATGAGATTTTAATTTTTTCTTCTTCCTTTTTTTTTCAAGACCTTAAAACTTTCTTCGTTTTATGCAGGAATTCGTCTAAAATCTCTTCTTGTTAAGCAATTGATTTAACACTAATTTGTAGCTTTATCTGATGGGGAGTGGCATTTACTTCGTGCTAAAGGAAATTTTGCTATAAGCAAGTTTGTGTTAACGGGGTTTGACTACTCACTATCACAAAGTAATACATAACAACGTCTCACAAAACTGTTTCCAGGGTCACTACTTCAAATACGCAAGGCTGTCTTGGGCCAAGACTGGCCTCTCGTCAACTTGGTTCCCAGGGGTCCCTCTCCCACATAAACTCATAAAATGTATAATAGGGCCTAGTTTCTGATATAACCCTTGTCGGCCTTGCAAATAAGTTTTTCCATATGTAAACATAAGGAATGGCGAAGAGTAAATTTTGGCAAAGCTTTGTACATTTTTCCCAATTTCCATTATTTGTAAGAATTAAAATTTTCAAGGCTTTAGGTATTATCCTAGATGCAGGTCTGCAACACACAGAATATCAATTTCTTTTTTATTACTTTTTACAGAAAGCTGAATTGAAGGGTTTTACAAAGGATTCCGAAGCTGGTGGTTTGTTTCAAATTTCTGTATCATATGAGACTTTTATCAGATAAATAATCATGACTTATTGGAACAATTCCAAGCTGAATTAAAATCTTGCCAAAAAACAGTTCTACTTTAAAGACAGTACCTTACTTCTGGGCAAAATTAAGGTGGAAGCAACACATTTAACAAATTGTTAAAATATGGCTAGTATAGTTTTGCTTTTAATAAGTCACAGTAGTTCAATTTTCCTTTTTAATCCTTTTAGTACAGAACAGTAATGAAGATTAATTTAGGATTCTTGAAAAGTAAACAATAAAAATTTCAATAATAAGCATCTACCACAAAATATTTTTTACTTAATTTCAATTCATTCTCAACGAATTGATCTTTAACCAAAAGAAACAGTATAAAAATTGCATTGAAACATTCAATGACCTATTTTATAAATGCTTTAGAAATATATTATATGTTTACTAAAAATTTAGTACTATGTAGTTTTTTTTATAGTAAAGCATTTTGAAAGGTAAAATATAAATGAAATAAAAGCATTCAAACTTACCAGAATAGAGGTGTCAGATTTTCTGATTTTGTGTTGAATTTCATAAAACTTACAATCCACGACATACTTTATAGATTTCCTTTAATTTTTTTGTAAATTGTAACATTGAACACTTCCAACGCTAATCTATAGGCTTTCATTTTCCGATCACTTCAGTAATTTTTATTTTTTCTTCCCCGATTAATTCAATGTAAAAACAGTTGTAAACATGAGCAGATTTTTGCAATAAAATTTGGTCTCAAGCACTTTGAAATATGATGCATCATGCATATATAATCATAAAAACATAAATAATAGTCATGAAAGCATTAAAAACACATCTGACACAGATTTTTCATAAATTTTTCAGCAACTTAATGTCTTTCCCGACGAATTTCCTTTTCATAATAACAGTTGCGACGGCCATATTGTTGTAAATCAGCGGTTCCCAACCTTTTTCTCTTTGCGAACCCCTTGGAACAGGCAAAAAAGTTCGCGAACCCCCTGATGTTGAAATTAGTAACATGTAAGACATACTGTTTAAGTAAAAAAAACAGCACGTTTGCTTTCCATTTTTTGCAGCATTTGATTGCAATAAACAAAAATATAATTGTAAAATATCATTAAGTGCAAACATTAATAAAAAGTTAAAACTACATCTACAAGAAGAATTATAAACAAGAAGTTTTATAAACCAACTATTTTTTAAGCATACTTTAAATTGGGGAAAAAATCCTTAATGCGATATTTGTGGCTGTTTGACGGAACAAAGAAACTGAAAGTTTGGTTCAATTTCTGACAGTTTGAGTCTTAAATCAGGCTCTGCATTCAATCTGCTTCGGTATTTATCTTTGAGATAAGTATAGAAGGAAAATCCTTTCTCGCACAGATATGTTGTACAAAATGGTAATAAAATTCGAATTGCTTTTTTGGACAAAACGGTATAGTCATTTTTTACACTGAGCCAGAAGTCAATTAACGAGAGCTCTTTAAAGGTAGTTTTCAATGAATTATCACAGGATAACTCGATGAGCATTTCCTTTTCAGGTAATGTCAGGGTGTTCTCTAAGCATGGATTTCCTTCAAAAGGATTGCGTATCCAGTTGTTTGAGAGAGGGACGTTACGCCTATTAGGAAAATACTCGTCAAAAGTTTGTTCAAGATGTTGCAGATGTTCACATACATTTCTTTTAACGCTTTCATCAAGTTTCATTGAGTTTTCTGATAAAAAAACTACTAAGAGAAGTGAAACAAGAAAACTCACCCATTTCCATCCCCAGAAATTCAGTTTTTTTACCATAGCTTCAATTTTATCATATACAACGAAAATATTAACAACTGCACCTTGCAAGGATAGATTTAATTCATTTAATTTTGAAAAGATGTCAGCTAAATATGCAAGCCTTTGCATCCAAAGAGGATCGAATATGCAAGTGGACAAGTGAAATGGATGATCAACAAAAAATGCTTGGACTTCTGACTTCAATTCAAATAAGCGTGTCAAAATTTTGCCACGGGAAAGCCATCTAACTTCTGTGTGAAGAAGTAAAGTAACATGAAGGCTTCCCAATTCCTCACAAAGCGCGTGAAATAGACGGCAGTTTGTGGCACGTGATTTTATGAAATTTACAATTTTTACCGCATCATTCAAAGTAGCGGATAATTCTGCGGGAATACGTTTACATGCTAATGCTTGTCTATGAATGCAGCAATGAGTCCATTCAATTTTCTCGTTGATCTTCTTTACCCGCACCACAAAGCCAACAAATTTTCCTGTCATTGATTTTGCACCATCCGTGTACACACCCCACACACAAAGACCAATCTATTCCATTTTCTTCAAAGTAACTGTTGACCAGTTCGAAAATTGCTTCTCCAGTTGTGTTGGTTTTCAATGGTTTTGCAAATAGTACATCTTCTTTAATTGTATCGTTAAAAATATACCTAACATAGACAAGTAATATTGCAGCGTTTGCTACATCAGTCGACTCATCAAGCTGGATCGCAAAATTATTCTCTTTTATTCTATTCACAAGTTCTTTCTCCACATTACTTGCCAAATCAGTAATTCTGCGTGATACTGTGTTGTTTGATAGCGGAACCAGGTCAATTTTTTTTGCTGACTTTTCTCCCAGCATACACTTAGCAATATCTTTAGCACACGGTCCAATTAAATTTTCTGCAACTGTATGTGGCTGTCCAGATCTTGCAATTCTATAACTGACTCGATATGAAGCTTCAAGGGATTTTACTATCTTCGTTGGATTCTAACAGGAACGTAGAGACGCTACACTTTTTATTGTATTGCAATTTTCTTTTAAAATATTCGATAGGTTTGTCCTTGTGTGTCGGATGCTTTGTTTCTAGGTGTCTTCTCAGAAGTGATGGTTTCAAACTGCTGTTCGCTAGAACTTCGTTGCAGAGAAGACAAAGCGGTCTAGGTTCAGACTCTTCTCCAGTAAAATAAAAGCCTATTTGTAAATAGTCACTGTCATATTTTCGCTTTTTTCCTCTTTTCTCCCCTAGTTCACTTTTCTGTTTAGTCGAGGGAGGCGGCAGTTCATTACAGCTATCTATTTCAATATCCTGTGTTGATTCGAAAGTTACTGCTGATGTTGAGGGTTGATCGATTGACTGCTTGTCCATTTGTCGCTCAACCAAACTACCAGTTTTCAACCATCGATCCATAACAGCAGAAAGTTATCAAATCATAAAAATTACCAACACGATTATAACTTCACAAACAAAGTAGCAAGTTCACGTAGCAAAACCAATTGCAAACAAAATCACTTGTTTTCAAGCATCTCTAAAGTATCTCTAAATAGGTTTGTTAACAACTATTTCCCCAGAACTATGAGCATGCTGATGTTATATATTTTTGAAAACGAACAGATGGGTAAAATACAGTAATAAATTTTAAGTTTGGAGCCTTTTGCTGTCATGTCTGCTATTCGATGACTGAATTCGACGGAAATTCCCGAGTTATATTTCAACCAGATTAGAAATAATACCCCTATGGTGCATTGTTTGAGAATTCTTTATTTTTTTCGACATATGTATATTATGTATATTGTTTGATTGACTCCACGCAATGGCGCCTTTTTAAGGTCATCGTGATCCCCGCCACAGCTTAATACAACGTTTCTGCATGGCGCCTCGCAATAAAGAAGGAAGGATATGTCTTGTTGTTGTCTATCGAAAAAAAATGAGAAAATTTCTTTTTAACCAAGATTATAAAACCGCTCAAAGATTTTTTTTTTTTTGAGCTTAATACAAGAGTCTGGCGCGTTTTCAAATAAAAAAAAAATTTAGTAACTATGTGTGCAAATTGAAAATTTTATAATTTTTTACCAAACTAGGAAAAATCCGCCATTGCACCGAAATTTTCGCGAACCCCCTTCCTGCACCTCGCGAACCCCTGGGGGTTCGCGAACCACCGGTTGGGAACCTCTGTTGTAAATAAACGTGTTTAAAGCAGTTAAGAGAGTTTCCGGAAGTCTCTTAATTTTAACACGCTTCCAAACAAAGTTAAACTATCACGTGATCAAACTACGTCATATTTTAAAATAACTTGGCAGTTAAACTAGTATAATTCGGCTAGTGTAAACGGGGTATAGGGCATAATTAAAAGTCATCCGAAAAAAGCTTTTCTCGGATGACTTTTCATCCAGAAGCTTTGTATTGAAAAAGAAGAATTCTTTGCATTGAAAAAGGCGTTCCTTGCAAAACCGAAACACGTGTCTGAAATAATTTGCATGTTTTGTGCTTCATTACGTTGGATAATTGATTATTTTAAACCTAGACCGAGCTTTCTCATTTTTGCTGATGAAGAAAATTGGTTCATAGATGTATCATGTGACTAGTGAAAGGGCTTGGCGAAGACTTTGGCAACATGGTTGCTAGATGGCAGCATTATCTATAGTTTGGCACTCGACATGTATTTTAAGACAATGTGTTTTCATTAAAAAAAAATTCCAGTGCAGAGATTGAACTGTTTTTCTTTTAGTTATGCATTATTTTGACATTAGTAATAGTTTTTGATCAGTTTTCGGTAACTTTTATTTCATTTGGAGCTGTCAGCTTTGGCGTGAACGAAATGGCGTAAACGTTTTGCGTTAACGCAAAAATGTACTAATCGGTATCTTAAATTGAAACTGTAGGTAAAAATCTTACCGTTTGCCGATTCCTCTTGGTCGCTTGCATCTTTTATTGCTTAGAGAGTTATTGAAATTGACTAAAGAAAATGCACAATACTATCTAAACGAAAAACTCACTATATTAACAAAATATTTACAACTTAGAATAACAAATTTACAAATCGGACTCCATAAAAGATCATTCTTCCGTGTTCCATCAATTCTATCTATATATATAATTCTCTTACGTGCCGGCAAATGAAGGGGTGAATTTCTAAACCTCTGTTGGCAACACTTCGCCGATAAATCATGTAAACAAACTTCTACGTTGTTTTGAAATCTTGAATCACAGAATACTCAACGAACTTTTTTTTTTTTGAGATGAGTTTGAGTCGGGCTGTGGCCCATTTCAACCTTAATCAGCAAAGAAAAGCTCAAAGAAGGCAGGAAACCGTTCTTGAATCCAATTTAAGACGAACCATTTCCAGAGTTGTATTCTCTGATTCGCTGCCGATAATTTTTAGCGGCTGGGGAATTTTCAGTCAGCAGTTCCTTCAACAGATCAGGTGCGTCACACAATGCCGGTAACCGCACCTTTCCGTCATGGCAACATTTAGTATATTTATTTGCAGTATTACGCTCTTTCTGCCAATAAAGAGCACCACAAAATTCGCATTCTTCACACATTGCTCCACAATCATGTTCATCGGCAATGTTGTTTTGAACGCGTAGGCGCTTTGAGCGTCGTCTATTCTCTGCTTCAGTACGACAGTTCAGTTCAAAATGAATAACCGAGAAAGAATTTACTTTATTCCTTTTATTCTCAGCTGAAAGGTTTCGCCAAATTTGTTTAGGGTTATAGTAGTTTTAGTATTGTGCAAGCAAAGTAGCCTTGGCGAGTTTTCGCGTTTTTAGTTAAAACCATTTTTTGTTCGTGACGTGGCAAGGATTCAGAATAACAACAAGAAGGACAAACGTTTGAGAAAATATGTTTGGTGCTCTCTGAGCCTGTTTTTAGTCATGGCCAGCTCTATGTGGCATTATCAAGAACAAGATCTTTTGAAGCAGTGTCAGTTGTGGCTCCCAAACGGGACATTTTTAATTGTGTATATGAGGAAGTTTTCTCAGATTAGAATATATAAGAGTGTAAATATGTAAATATATAAGAGTGTAAATAATGTAAATACATCCCTCGGGGGAGCCTGTAACCCCTAGAGGGCGCGTCCCCAGGTGGCGGATAGGGGAATGCCTTCATTGGTTTTCCAATGGGTGGTAGAAGGGAAATAAAATACCTTCCGCGGACCAACAGGTAGAAGTGCAATCTCTCCAAAGCAATGACAGACACTTTTGTATCTATAATGGTAAAGTTGTGCACATTGCCAAGGCAGTCATCTTACATACAGCAAAGTTAAACTGTCGAAAATCTGGCTAAAGCAGACAAATTAACATTATGAACGTAATTTTCATATTGGTTAAATGGATGGTGACCTAAATGCAATTACCAACTTTAATTTTTACGGAAAATTTTAGCTAGGCTAATGTATTGGCATACAGCGAGCGAGCGAAGCGAGCATGGATCGCGAAGCGATCCACAGGGAACTGCGTAAGCAGTTCCGGGGGTTGGCGAGCGATAGCGAGCAGGGGGCGATAGCCCCCTAGTTTATTTTATTTCGCGCTGGCGTTGATCGTCTGCTACGATCAACGCCCGCTGTTGCTAGGATATCCACCAGTCACATGGTTTGGTTTATGGGCAGCAAAAGGGTTGCCATAGCTCGGTCTACTCTTATTATTAGTCTATGTTTTAAACTTATCTGATGTTTATATAGATAAAAGTTGCCATTCTAAACTACTGAGCTTATGAATTTTTCTTTTTAGTTTTTTTGGTTTTTACGCAGTCGGGTTTTTTGTTTTTATTTAATAGTTTTTTTTTTTTTTTGACTTATTCTGTCATATCGAGCATGGATCTATTCTGATTTGGTTCGGATTTATTCGTAAGGTTCTCAAAATTATTATTCCTCTCATAGGTTGCGTTCGACGAAACTCACCGGTCGACCGGTAAGTAACTGATACTAACCGAATCGTTCTATGATCAACCGGTTACCACGGCGGTTACCATTCTAAGCATATGATTGGATGATTGGAGCACGTGATCATTAACTGTCACGTGATTAACTAACCGGTCGCTCTCGGTCGAGCTCGTCGAACGCAACCTAATTATGATAATCATGCGTAGTGGAGAGTAGGGACCTTGTGTCCACACCTCAACACATCACCGCGCCTAAGCGCCAGAAGAAGAAGAAGAATTCAAAAGGAAACTTGAGAAAAATTATGGATTCAGTTTTGAAATGCAGCCGGCTCTTTAAATTTGGAATTAATATCTCCTTTAGCAGGTATTTTTGTGGTTAACAATGAATTTAAAGCTGTTAAAAATTTTGTGTTATGTTTTTTTTATTAGCTTGATTTTGTTGCGTGTTTCAGGGTCAAATAAAAGGTCGTTTCAATAACGAGATCTATTTTGTTTTACTTTGAAAATCGTACGTATCTTTCGACAAATGACGCGGTGTTAAGAATAGATATGAGTTTGCATTTGGCTATGTATCTAAGTTTGGGATCCCTTTTTATGTCCTTCGGAAAACAAGCTAGATTTGTATAAAGATTGTATTTATAAATGAATTCTATCAACTAAAAGAAGTGCTCCCAAAGTTAAGAAAACTAAGGCAAAACTTACGACAAAAATGCTGACTTTTCGTACTCGTATTATTTTAGTCATTTATTGTGACAACAGGGGCACATTCTGTTCAATGGCAAATTAATTTATTGGAAAATGTTTCATTGCAAAATGAAATATTGAAAATATTTCATTTCGATCATTGGACGTAAATATTACAGAAAAATTAGTAATAAATCTTGTTGTAGCGAGAAAAAAAATACTGCTGAGTTTATTTTCAATAGTAACATTAAAAACATATGAAAACAAAAGTTTCTTATTAGTCTCTACACATGATATCCATAACTCTCGATGAACGTGCAATAAAGAAAACTCAAAAATGTTCTCCTACTGAGCAGTAAAGTTATCAACACTTCTTTTTGTCGAGAGGAGATGTTGTTAGACAATATTCATCCCAGGCGCTGTCATGTCATAGGATGGCCCTGTTCACTATACACAACTATGATGATAGCTATAGTTTCATCAATTTGTTATAGTAATGTATATTTACTTATTTTTACTTCTTCCCCATTAGGAGTTTATCTGTTGGAGTTAAAAATCACTCAAATAATGAAGGTTGGTTTAGTAAGCTGTTGATGGTACGTAAAAATTGATCCTGGTCATGACTCTCATTCAAAGGTTCTATCTGCCTCTGACATTATTTATGAAATGCAAAGTATGTTTAACTTGAACTGATTTTTGTATTACTGTATTTTTATATCCTATGCTTTTTCTACGGCTTTGTTAAGAAATCAGTGTTATTTCCATGCGTGACATATGTATATATGTGTGGTTTTATATTTTATTTGTTAAGATTTTGTGTGTAAGTTTATAGTTAAATGAGAAATTCTTACTGTATACAAGGTGTATCAGTACAGCGTTTAGACTTTCAGGGCGGATAAGAGAACACCTAAACAATGGAAAACCACACAGCAATGCATGGTCGGAAACACTTTCCTGGCGCTGTAGCAACAACACAAATCACCAAAAAGACAAGATATGAATAAGAGAAGAAAAGATGTTTTTTTTCCTTAGTACAGCAAAAAAAAATAAGAAAAAAAAACATAAAGGTGTTCCAAAATAATGATTCCGGGCCGTGATGCATGCCTCACATTTCCAGCGCATTGAAGATCGAACGTCGAAGCGAGCGTGGCAACAAAAACCGCGTGTGTACATGCACCGTCATCTGATGTTTCGGTTTACGTAATGACGTCTATAGTGTACACCAAACAAAACATTTTCCAGCATTTTTGCTATGTTAAAAATAATTGATTTGTTTTCTCCTCTTATTCGTGTCCTGTCTTTCTTGTGCTTTGTGTCGTCACCATTGCGCCAGAAAGCGTTTCCGACCATGCATTGCTATGTTATTTCCCATCATCTAGGTGTACTCTATCTGCTCTAAAAGTCTGTAAGCGCTGTACTGATACACCCTTTATAGGGAGGCTCAAAAGAAACTTCCCCAAATATGAAGCCTTGGTTGCCTATCCACCTAAACAGTTGAAACAAAATTTTAAACATAGTTGTTTGAAGCTATGCACTAGAGCAGTGGTTCTCAACTTTTTCACTACTGAAGACCACTTCCTACCCTTCCTAATCTTAAGCAGACTACATATGATAAAAATAATATTTTCGCAACAAATATATTAGATGAAATAAGATCAGTGGAGGCGATTCGCCACCACTACTTTGCTGTTCACTTGTTTGTTTTCTTGAACAAAAAGTTATGATTCAAAAAAAAAAAAAAAATCTTGATATTTCAAGTATTTTTGTATATTTCCTTTGGAAAAAAGTAGTGCTGAATTATTTTTTAATTGGCACCATATGAATAAATACTTGTATATAGTACTCAAATCAACTTTGTGTTTTGCATATTTTGACTCGGTCAAGGTACTCTTGTTCCAGAATATACATGTAGAAAATCCTAGTGTTATTTACTGGTACTTTAACATTTATACTTTGTTTTTTAGCTCATGATGTCAAGCCAGATCATATAGAGCCATATTTAAAAAATTAGTAAGTAAGGTTTTTTTTTTTGTGAAAAGAAATACCTTATTGAATTTACAAATCTATGCACTTTTTATAATAAATATGTTTTTGTGTTATATTTTTTGTATTTTGTGCATATTTGTATACACACTCTTGCTTATATATCCAGTGGCAGCAATTCGGGGCGCCAGGGGGGGGGGGGGGGCGAAACCGCCCCTTCACTATTTTGGGACAAATATTTATTTAATTTTCCAATTTAGGAACCAAAACTAGAAAGTAAAAATTATAAAAAAAGCAGAATGTCAAAATTTTCAGAACATAATTATTTGTTTTACTTTGTATATCTGGTAATAAAACTTTATTTAGCACAAGCAGTAACTTTTACTGTATGTATTCATTGTTTAGATATTAGTAAATCAATTGTTTTTTACTTAAAAACAAGGCCATACTTGTTCAATAAAATTAGTAAAAAATATTTGACATCTCAATCTTCAATCATATAATTCTTTTGAATATTTTGTTTAACAAGTTCAAATGTTTGCAATGACTTTTAAAAAACACAGTTAAAAGCAGGAACTGGAATTGTTAAGCACAGTTTTACAATGATTTGGGCCCCCTAAAAATTTTGAGGGGAAGCTCAAGCTTCCTGAGCCTTTTGGGTAATCAGGCCCTGCTCACGCAGAAGTTCCCAAACTTGGTGCCATGACACACTGAAGTGCCACAGCGAGAGATGGAGGATGCTGTGAGAAACTCATGAAGTGTATACAAATAGCTACTCCTAATTTCTTTTTTTTTTTTTTTTCATTCTAAATGCAAAGCGTTGATGAAATTTAAGGAGTTAGATATAAAAAAAGTTTCTGGCAATTAAAGAAAAGCTAAAGATTCTCGACAAGCTTGAACAACTAAAAAATCGTCGAAGGTAGCAAGACAATTAGGTATAAATGAATCTTTTATTTGTACAATTAAAAGTCAAGAAAAAGGAAATCCGTAAAAGTTTGCAAAGTAAGCAAAATACAAGAAAAAATATGAAAATGGAATCTGTTCTTAATTAATGGAATTGTGAATTAAAGAGAACAGGAAGAGCAATGTTACCATAGATAGAGACGTTATAAAATAGTTGGCGAAACAACTGTATTAAGAAATATATTAGAAGAACGGTTTGATACGCAGCATAAACCATCATCTTCTGCATTTTTTTAAGTTACAAATATTATTATTGAATCTACTGCACATTAGTGTTATAGTGCATTATTTAATTATTACTACATACTGTACGTACCATACTGGTGTATTTTATGTCTCTCTTTCCCATTGATCATTCGTGCAACGTAACAGTATTTTATGTTCATTAAAACAGCTTTTAAAAAAAAAACAGTTAAAATTCATTGTTTTATGTAAGAAACAATAACATATAGCTAAGGAATGGTTTAAAACAGTTTGAGGTGGTGTTTACAAGTGTCTAAAATAATCGGGCATATTTAAAAAAATTGTTCACATACTCTTTTCCACAACGTGAAATTTCGACTTGCGCGAGGGATCTTGAAACACATCCCTCGTGTAAGTATGTACTCAACTGTATCTTCAAGTGATATTATAGTCTCCCCGATGGGAAGTCACTGTGACCTCCTAAAAATTTCCATATTTGGTTAATTTTGTCTGACTACTCGGCGAAAATTATCACCACTTGATTTGTTTTGATTTTGTTTAAAGATTAGAAGTTTGTAAGTTTTTAGGTTATTTTCTATGTGAGTTTGGTACAGATGTGATATACCCCCCCCCCCCCCATTTGGCGACATCCGATTTTTTGCTCAAAATTGAAATATTTTTCTCGCCAATGAGGCGATAACTTTTTAAGCATGGCATCCCTTGCGATACTAACCTGTGTTTAGCAACCCGAAGGCAATCTTAGATCTGTTCAAACTTGTTTACTTTGGTTGTTTACTCGGTTTCACGCAGGAGAGATATGTGTTGTTTCGTGCAATATACCTTACAGGAAAGCTAATTTTGTGTTAGTTTAAATTCAGTAGTTGTGTTTTGAAGTAAAAGCGTTAGAAAATGCCAGTTTCTTCAAACTTGAACGTTAATTAAAAGTTAACTCCTCCGTGGTGTGTATCTGTAACGTGCCATTGTCATATGATGTATTGTTTTAGGCTCAGTGTGAGGATTTATACCACAAAAAAGTAAGTTCTTTATTTTAGAATTAAAAAAAAACTCTCACTTCCGAAATTCTTTGTTTTTACAAATCTGTGGGGGTTTCTTGTAGTTTTTAACTTTATTTTTACTGTATGTAAATTAATTTTACAAAAATAGTACGGTTATTTTGTTCTAAAAGTTAATTCTTATCGATGCCACAAATTATTTAGACATTCTATTAACGTGCCTCCTTTAGGTACTGAATTTCTGAAAATAAGTTGCCTCCAGCATTTTATAAAAATATAAAGGTGTTATTTTATGCAAAGCAAATACATGTATGGTATTTTTGTATTGTTTATGTTTAGAATGTTCTGTTGAGACATTTCTACTTTTCATACATCGAAATTTGAGTAACTAAGCACTTTTTTGGCTGAAATAGTTATTGATTTTGGGGATGTTTTCCGCTTTAAACATCGCAATTTAAATCACTTTGCTCTTTTTTATCAGAGTATAACAAAAGTTTTTGTTCAATGAAATGCATGTTGGAAAATTGCTTTTATTTCTATTGGTACATATCATTGGTGAGCTGTTATAGTAATTTGTTAATTTAATCATTTTAAATACTTTCTAGTAATTTTTCTTTGTGTACAAAAACTTTCTAGTTTCTGGTATTTTTGAAGCATATATTCGTGATGTTTTTTGTTGTGGTTTTATGTTGTTTTTATATATATTGTGTTCTGAAGTGCTTTGGTCATGTTTTTTTATCTGATTTTTCCCTGTTGGCACTAAAAAAGCATCGATAAGAACAATGTATGACATATGTCGTCATACATCATTTTCTTGGCGACGCTTTCTTGGCACCAACAGGAAAAAGTCGCCAAGGGTGGGGTATATCACATCAGTTCCATGAGTTTTTTTTTAATGCACTCCCTATCCGCTGCATTGAAAAAAAAAATTAACTGTGTTGTGAAAACAACTTTTTAAAGCCACTCGTGAAGTTTCGAACAATTTTTTTATGCAATCTTTTTTATGCCGTCCCTATCCACGGCATATAAATAAATTTGGGTGCACTAAGATTTGCAATGTGACTTCAAAACATGGAAAGGGCTCCGAGTTGCTTTCTCCCTCCTCCAGTTTAAAATTAAGGGTTTAGTGAAAATTCTTATGCTCAATTCCTTTTCAACTCCATGTTTAAAACATTTTTCAAAATATGTTCCTACATATCCATGTTTTCCAAAAATGTTTCTGCTTTGAATCTTATTTTTAAAAGCATTCAAGAAAGCAATCTCTATGATATTTTACAGTTCAGAACTCAGATAGTTTTAAATTGTGCAAAAAAATGCAATGGTGATTTATATCACGGTTTTCTTTCCATTCTGCCATTTGAAAATAATATTGTGTCATTTGTGTCAATATTTGACATAAATTATTATACTCAATCATTTAGCAGTTTTGATTACATTAAAACTTGTATTGCAGTGAAAAATATGTAAAAGTTGCTGCTGAGAAAATAGAAGGTACTGAATTGGTTGCAAGTTTTCGTGTAGAAATAGGAGATCAAGATCAATTCAGTATGTAAAGTATTTTTCTTTTTGTTAACTTCTTTGTTCAGTGTTTAACTTTCCTAATTATTAATTGAACTTTTAAAATTTTCATACGTAATTTTTTTGACCCTTTACAGTTTAGATTGCAAAATTTAAACTCTGTTGAAAATACAATGATGTAATGGGAAGTTTCAAATGGGGTTGTTTCCTTCAGTCAAAAGTACTATTTTTAGTCACTAAAATTGATAGAATAAGCAAAAAAATAACAAGGACCCAGAAAATACTTTCATTTTCCCAACAGTTTTTTTTTAATTATTTTTTTTAAATGTCTGATTTTTCAAATAAGCCGTGGTCTTTATAATGTCACAAATGATGTACTTTGGCGCATCTGTCTACCTTGTTTCCGCATTATTTTAATCAATAAGCGAGTTAAATATTGCGCTCTACGCTTGGTATCAACCATAGCGTTGCCAGTACGTGTGAGTAAAGATACGAATCAGATATTGTGTTCTGTGAATGGCAACATTGGATGGCATTTCATCATTTGTGATGTCATCAACAGAAGTCTAAACAATGAAAGTGCCAATTAAAGTAATTTTTTTTTAATATTAAACTTAAATAAATTATTTTAAAAAGGGTCAGATACTACGTTTTTAAGCATACTCTTTCAGAAAAAATTACTTATAAAGTTTTGGAATTGACCCCATTGTAATGTGAAGTTAATTTCAAAATGTATCATAAGCAACTATTTAAAATGAATAAATAAGTACTTATGTGCTTAAAAAAAAGTACATAAAACAAAGTTTTAATAATAAAATTGCAAAAACTGCCAGAAGTGTGTATTGGGTTAGAAGGAACTCCTTTCTCAATGTAAAAAGATGTGAGCTTACAGATGCCAAAAGGTACAACTGAGGGGGATGTTAAGTTTTTGTACCATAGTCCAAATTGTTAATATTTTAGTCAAATTTTCTTTTAGATAAATAAAATAAATGACAAAACCCATTGTTATTTCTTCTAAAATACATTTTTGCCCCATGCAAATCGGGTTCGGACAAATTGTTCCGATGTAAACAAACAAACAACATTGAATCGGTAGTGGCTGCATTTGGACGATTCACTCATTTGAACTGGATTGGGTTTTGGTTAGTTCCTGCATGTGATAATCATGAGATGGTTTTCTAAAGTTTTCGTATGTGGCAACAGTGCTTGTTATTTTGCATAAGCGATTAAAATTTCGAATGTTGGTTGTTCCACCATGTGTTTTCATGTCTATATAATGCTGCAGGTTTGAGAGCTCTCTCTGTCTCCCTTAATTTTTTTTTGTGTTAGCCATTTTTCACAAGACGTTGTTCGTTTTAGTATAATGTTATATTTTTAATGTTCCTGTTGAACTGGAGTCAAATACATTGTCTAAGTATTAGCTCATTCAATATGCTAAAATAAAAGGATATTTTTTCTTCGTGACTTTGTTCGTCATGTGCTTATTTCAACTGCTACTCTGCTAAATATTTCTGAGATCTGAAATGCTTCCTTCAGGCCTACACAAATCACTATCTGTTTCATGCTTTTGTTTTATGATAGGTTTTTTTTCAACTAATTTATTTGTTTTAAATTTCTTTTCCTAGTTCATATCTGGCGATACAAGCATGGATATCCTCACGCTCATGAATTTTTGGAGTTGCGCCATAAAGATAATGATTTAAGAACACTGATCGCTGAACGTGTTAATTTTTTGAGGTATCGAGAAAACCAGTTTATGTTGCCATTTAGTTTTTGGGGTCATCCTGAGCCAAGACAGGAGAACCATATGTATGAAATGAGGTCCTATGTTCTAAAGGTGAGCATGAATTAGTTAAATAGTTGCTTTGATTTTGTTTTCTTTGTTTAATTATCCAACAATGTCATTGAAAGGTTTCATACAAAAATGGTGTTTACTGTGAAATGTATAATTTATTTCATGTCAGCAACTATGTAAAACCTAAGAGTTTTTGAATTCTATCCCCTTTTTTGCTATTTCATGCATCATCACCAAGGCTTAATTTGTATGGAAGCTGTATTGCCCTGCACTTCTTTTCAATTTCATGCACATTTTTATATATTAGGCAGAATTCAAGCTCATTTCAGCATTGAAATATGTTTTGAAGACTAGGGGGCTCCTGCTCTTAATTTGTTACAATTAAAGCTTTGATTCACATCTAATTCTGAACTCGCCTTGTACACATGCAAATTAATGTAAATAATATACTTTTGTTAAATAGGGGAAATGTCATATATACAATAAAACTTACACCTCATAAGCATGCATTACTAGTAAGAGTGTACTAAAATTTTCCTGAAACTGGTATAATATTTGCAGTACCCTCTAATAGCTGCTACAGAAAAGTCTTATTTATTTTTATGATCTTAGTTTTAGGGATCATAGTTTCATTATTCTGAAATAAAATTTCTGAACTAGGAATGCTTTCTCCAATTCACTTAAGTTATTTTAGGTATCAAATATTTTAACATAAATATTTCATCTGTTTTATTACCATATTTGTGTGCAAGACTATTTGAGATATCGTCGCCTCACAGCAACAGTAGGATATCTTAGTGTTATTTCTGGAATTTGATGTCTTACTGTTCCTCTGATATGATGATATATTCTATTTATATTTCTCATGCACATCATTTGTTTTCTGGAATAAAGATGCTTTTTCCCCCTTTTAGCCTGGTACCATGATAGAATGGGGTAATAATTGGTAAGTTTCTTAAATTTTTGATAATTTAGTTCGCATTCAATTTTCTTTGTAAACTTAACTGTGTTTTGAAAAAAAAATATCCTTTTGTAATGAATCATAAGTATCATTCACTGAAAACATTTTGCATGGCATTACCTTATCATCCAAATAAACTTACTCAAACCTTGTAGTTAAATTCTATTTTCCTTGAAGAGGCATTCAATGATCAAGAATATGCAAATAGAAATACAAAAGAGACAAACTTGCATCTAACTCCTGGCATAGCTTGACTTTCCTCTCCTGCATGCCTTTTAGCATGAAGCTTTCAGGTCACCATGCATTCCAACATGGCACTAGAGGTTTTCATGCCAAAGGATCGGTCCCGGATTGTCTGTGTGAAGAGGAACAATCCTAACCATTCGACCAATCAGGACTTTTTATCTCACATCAATACTTTTCTCCCCAACTCCCATACTTTTTTAGTTTGAAGCCTTAGGATTTCTGTATGTTGCCACAGAGGCAGCGAGCGGGGCGTAGAAGTGTGGGGGCAAATTTTTTTCAGGAAAATAAAGATTATTTTAGGCTATCTTGAGTAACTAAAGGGGGGGGGGGGGTGTCTTCTGATGTTCTCTTGTATAAATGTTTTGGAATTGTAATTTTAGAAACGCCATTTTAGAAGAGTTTCGTCAACGTTTGGAGAATGAAGAGGAGTTTCGAGGATTGTTCCCGTAATGTTTTTATTAAAAATAAAGTCTAATTAAGCATAGTAATAATAAAAACAAAGTTTGAACTGTCTTTGGTAATGTAAAGGTAAGGAAGGCTCTTCCCGAAAAAAAATCTTAAACTGATGTCTTGAAGACGCAAATTAAAGCTACCTTTAAGCAAACTTATAGCAAGGGGTTTGGGGTTCTCTCCCAGAAATTTTGCAAAGTTTAAACATTTTTTAAACGTTATTTCACATTTTACATTTATTGACTAAAGGGGGAACGAAAGGGTTTGGATGGTCTCCCAGTATTTTTTTTTTTTTTTTTTTTGAACTGATGAAATTCAAAGAACTCAGTCTTGAACTTCCTTTGGTCCTTTGGGGACTTCAGTAAAAGATCTCCTGATTTTTTTTTTTTTTCTTTTTTTTCCATATTGCAGTCTTAAAAACGCAGTTTTACACTATCAAGGGAATTCTCTTACGGATTTTTTCCTCAAACTTTAGTCTTTTTTACGCAAATTTAGATCATCTTTGAATTTAAAGGGAAAAGGGAGTGCGCTGGGGGATTTTCTCCCAGAAAATTTTCAAAATTGAAGTTTTAAAACTGAAATTTAAACACTATTTGGTGACGTTCATTTTCGGGTAATCTCACCCAAAATATTTTTAAATTAAAATCATAACATTGAGGCAATGTTTAATGACAAAAAAAGTGTTGAGGCAGTTGCTCCCCCCCCACCCCCCGAATCGCCGCCACTGTGTTGACACATATTGCAGAAAAAGTCATAGGCCCTTCTCATGTCTAGGATCAAATCCAGTTGTCTGAGTTAAAACAACAATTCAAATTACTAGACCTGATGAACTTTCTGTGTAGATGCTGGAGGTGGGCAATGTCGTTCTTTTTAATGATCCGTTCATCAGAGGACCGTTCATTCTTTTGATCCATTCATTTAACTCATTCATTTGAACGACTTCATTCATTTAAAAAGTTACTACCCTGCACGACATACTCACGTACATTCGAAATGTTTCATTAGATCAGCAATATTCCTTGAAGGAAAAATAACGAAAATCATCTAAAAGTAGGAAAATATGGCTATGAAAAATGAATTTTAAAAGACTTTATTCTGCTTTAGATGTATAAAACAATTCATTTTGTAAGACATTTCTCAGTTGCGGAATGGTAAGATATGTTTTCTATTCCAAAAATTGCAGGTTCCATTTCAGAATGTCACAATGTTAAGTTATTAAATTGTACTGTGTAAAAAAAATAAACTGTTTGTTACAGTATAAATTTTGCAAAATTGAACTTACGTGAAATAGTGCACTAATTCTAAATAGAAATATCTTATCTCCAAATATAATATGGTTACAGGTGAAAATAAAACAGAAACTAATTTTTAATCTATACTTTAGGTTGCATTTTTTAAAAAATGTAAATCATGAATTAAATAACAGGAAGAACTACCAAAAAGAAAATAGAAAGAAACAGGCTACAACATTAAACACCAGAATAACGAAATGTTCATTAAAAACTATTGGAACTGATTCGGTGCGACTTCCACTTTCTTGAAATGAAAACACAGTTCTTGATAAAAACACAGGAAATTTATTTACACTATGTACAGGAAAGATCGTCAACAACTGCTAAATTATTCATCAGCAATTAAGCAATTATCACACAACACCGTAAACTCAACGTTTACACACGTATTTACTTCCAAATACGAAAACAACACAGCGAAAATGCCTCGCAATAAACAGAGCAAAAATGCACTCAGTTCGAAATCTCAATCGAAACTAACTGTTTATCCATCGCTAACGGCTTAAATACACCGAAAAGAAATTTCTCAAATATTCCACACGCCTCTGTAAAGTAGTAGACCGTTATCAATGAAAAGAAAGAAAATAGGGGTCGTATACTTTAGCCGAATAAAAAAGGGGTTGTATATTCATTACGGGAAACTATTTACAGGTTACGTTCCTACAATAATTACTATTTACAGAATTTGTAACATTGCCCCCTTCCTAAGGACTGCACGTCCCGGGCAGTACAATCCCCAGAAAGGGTGCCAAACTTCTATCACAAGTTTACAAATATACACATTAATTAATAACTAACAGATACAGAAAACACAATAATAACAAGAAATATTACTAAACATTAAAAGCAAAAATTATCTACAACTTTTATGTTATCAACCATGGTTGTTTACGTAATACTCATGAACTATGGCCATAGTATGGGGCTAACCGATCATAATGTACAACCCTAGGTTTTGCATTAGGTGATTTTTGGATCCTCACTACGACGTCATTCAGTCGGTTAAGGACTTTGTAGGGTCCATTCCAATGCGACTGCAATTTGGGTGACAGACCTTTCCGTCGGATGGGATTCCATAACCAAACCTTGTCGCCTTCGTTGAATTCATGTCCAGTAGACCTTGTGTCGTATCGGGTCTTCATCTTCTCCGCCGCGGTGTTGATTCGCTCTCGTGCGAAGTTATGAACGTCTTCCAACGGGGCCTGGAGATCCTGGATGTACTCCTCAGGCGATGCCGGCGCATCCGGAGGGCGACCGAAGACGAGATCACAAGGTAGCCGAAGCTCTCGTCCGAAGAGCATCTGAGATGGGGCATATCCGGTAGTCTCGTGGACAGCACTGCGGTAGGCCAGCAGGAACAAAGGTAGCTTCTTGTCCTAATCCTGTTGATTTCTGGATACCATAAGCGAGAGATTATTTAGGATTGTGCGGTTAAATCTCTCCACCATGCCGTCCGATTGTGGGTGTAGTGGTGTTGTCCTAGTTTTCTCAATTCCGAGAATTTGACATAGGCCCTTAAACACAGCAGAGATGAAATTCCTCCCTTGAGCGGAATGAATCTGCAAAGGTGTTCCGTTTCTCGAAATCCAATGTTGGACTAGAGTCTCTGCTACGGTAGTAGCCTCTTGATCTGGAATGGGATATGCTTCCGGCCATTTCGTGAAGTAGTCGATGGAAACAAGAATGTATTTGTTCCCATCAGCAGTTCTTGGTAGAGGACCCAGGATGTCGATCCCAATTCGTTCGAAAGGAGCTCCAACGTTGTACAGATGTAGCTTCCCTCTGCTTCTCTTCTTCGGTCCTTTACGAGCAGCACAGGCGTCACAAGAATGGCACCACTTCTCCACGTCATCCTTCGCCTTGCTCCAGAAGAAGCGCTCCCGAACTTTATTGAGGGTTTTCAAGACACCAAAATGTCCTCCAGTCGAACTGCTATGTATTTCTTTCAGAACATCTGAAATCCTTGATCGGGGAAGTAGTAACTGCCACCTAGATGTTTTGCCATTGTCAGATTCCCATTTCCGGTGTAGCACGCCGTTCCGTAAATGGAGTGAGTTCCATAAAGCCCAGTATCTTTTTGTTGCAGGACTGAAGATGGAAACGTCCTGCCAGCTAGGGCGTCGACTGTCACTTTCCATGAACTCTAAAATTGGTTTTATGTCGGGATCTTCAAGTTGATCTTTTCGAACTTGGTCATCACTCCATGGATCAGGTTCTGATGATGTTGGAGTCACTGTCACCTGATAGGCGGTAGGGCTAGTCGTTCCATACTGTTTCTCGATTCGGGAACAATAGTGGCAGTTCTCAGGACAGGGTCTCCTTGATAAAGCGTCAGCATTACCGTGAGATAACCCTTTTCGATGCTTGATCTCCATGTCATATTCCTGGAGCCGCTGTATCCATCTGGCTATCTGGCCTTCCGGATTTTTGAAGTTTAAAAGCCAAGTTAATGAGGCATGATCTGTCCGAAGCAGAAATTTTCGGCCGTAGAGGTAATGATGGAAGTGTTCTACAGCTTTCACTATGGCCAGTAACTCCTTTCTGGTGACGCAGTAATTTTGCTCCGACTTTGATAAGCATTTGCTCCAGTAAGCGATGACATGTTCATTTCCGTCAATTTCTTGGGATAAAACAGCTCCGTTGCCCTCGTTGCTTGCATCAGTGTCCAGGATGAAGGATTTTTCAGGCTGAGGATAGGCGAGGATAGGCGTTGATGTTAAAGCCTCCTTCAGTCGTAGAAATGCATCTTCGCATTCTTTGGACCATTCGAACTTTTGCTTGCTCTCCGTCAGCTTATGCAAAGGTCGTGCAATGTTGGAAAAACCCTTTACAAACTTCCTGTAGTAGGTGCAGAGCCCCAGGAAACTTCGCAGCTGATGGATGTTTTCGGGACGACTCCAACTCTTGACAGCAGATACCTTCTCTGGATCGGTTTGTACACCCTCAGAAGAGATGATGTGACCAAGGTAGTTCACTTCCCGGCGGAACAAATTACATTTGGACGGGCTTAACTTCAGATTGGCTTCCTTAAGCTTTTGCAGCACCTTCCTAAGATTTGCCAGATGTTCTTCGAAGCTGCGTCCCACGATGATGATATCGTCTAAGTAGACCAGACAGGATTCGTAAGAAAGTCCTCTTAACACTGTCTCCATAAGACGCTCGAACGTAGCTGGTGCATTGCAGAGGCCGAAGGGCATCACTTTAAACTGCCATAAGCCTTGTCCAGTTGTAAACGCTGTCTTCTCTCGGTCATCAGGGTGTATCTCAACCTGCCAGTAGCCGCTCTTCAAGTCCAGGGTCGAAAACCACTTGTGTCCGGACAGAGTGTCCAAGGTGTCGTCTATCCGTGGAAGAGGGTAACTGTCTTTCTTGGTGATTTCATTCAGCCGCCGGTAATCGACACAAAATCTGGTGGAGCCATCTTTCTTTCGGACCAAGACGATGGGAGAGGCCCAAAAACTGGAAGAGGGTTCGATTACATCATTCTCCTTCATCTCTTTCAGGAGGGTCTCAACCTCTTCCTTCTTGGCGAACGGTAGTCGTCTTAGATACTGTTTAATAGGGGGGTGTTCTCCAGTGTAGATCCTATGCTGCGTTAAATTCGTCCGGCCCACATCCTCCGATGTAGATGAAAACAGATGCTTGAAGTCGTCCACCAATTGTTCCGCAGTAGTTCTTTGATCTTTCGATAATGGCGCACTCCCAATTAACTTCGATGTCAAGGACTCAGAAGACACAGTTTCGGGGGAATTGATTCCTCTAATGATGCAGTTTACTGGAGTACAAGTTGCTAACACTTCACCTTTCCGAATATTCCTTGGCCTTTCACTCACGTTGGCGACTCTTACAGGAATTACATCCTTAGAAAGGTCCACAAGCGTAGATGCTACCAGCACTCCTTTTGGGTTATTGCTTAAGTTGGGGGATTCAATGAGTCCAAATCGAAAACTATTGCTTTCTTCAATGGAGCCAGGTATTAATGATTCTGACCTTGAGGGAATCCATAAATCTGTTTGGGCTATTATTTGATGAGCGGATTTTACATCACTTTCTGCAGGGAAAACGGCTATGTCTTCTCTCATCGAGTGCAGCTCATTAGTCTTGAAGTCGAGAGTGAAGTCATATTTCTTCAAAAAGTCCAATCCGAGAATGAAGGGGTCCGTGATATCCGCAACAAATGCCGTATGATGGTAGGTGGCATTCCCAAACACTATTTCTAAGTCCACTTTACCCTCAATCTCAATTTTGTCACCTGTCACAGTCTGGAGACTTACGCGTGGCGATGTCCACAGCAGTTTCAATCCAAATTCACGAGCCACGTCTGTCCTAATGATTGTCACATTGGCTCCAGTGTCGACAATCAGTTTGCAAAGATTCCCATTTACATGGGCGTAAATGAAAAGTCCATCACTGCCACTACTGGAAGAGGAAATCTGCAGAGCTCTGGTGGTGTTGATTTCCTTCCCTCGCGTAGCTTGGTGAACCGGACAACTCCTTCGCAGGTGTCCTTCACTACCGCATTTCCAGCACTTCTGCTCTTGTTTCTTTTGGGCTGTTATGCTGCTCAGATGTCTTGCCAAGTCACCGAGTTGTCTCTCAAGTTCAGCGAGGTGGGACGACCTGGAATCAGACTCATCAGCTTCCTGAGTCCGGATTAAATGGCGATCCACACAGGTTGCTTCGTGGGCGGCCTCGTATCTCATCGCATATACCAAAGCGGATCTCAGGTCATTTACATCCGCCATCCGGAGGGCCTTCTGGATCTCAGGATTCCGAACTCCGTCGATGAAGTAGTTGAGTGCCAGGTTGTCTCGAACATCCGCAGGACAGTCGCAAAAAGCAAGATGCGACAGTCTCTCGACGTCCGCCGCTAGCTCTTGCAGGGTTTCCCCGGTTTTCTGGAAACGGGACTTCAACTGGAGTCGGCTGAAATCTTTCTTGCACTTCTCACCGAAGCGAAGCTCCAATGCAGATGTGAGGGCGGCGAAATCCAGGCGCTGGCTGTCCGGAAGGGTCTGAAGAATGTCCGCTGCGTCACCTCTCAGGGATGCTGCAAGATGGCAGGCCTTGGTAGCAGAGTCCCATCCGTTCGCTTCCGCCACTATCATGAACTGAGTTTTGTAAACCTGCCACGAAGTTTTCCCATCAAATGTGGCAAGTTTAATGGACGGTCGAGCAACCGATGTGGGAGCGCCAAACTGTACAGAGCTACTTTCCGCGGTCGCCAATCTCCTTTCCAGGTCTTTAAAGATGTCTTCTTTAAGTTGATGAAATTTTCTATCTTCTTCTTCCAGTTTATTTTCTACAGCATTGCATCGGCCTTCAACGGAACTTAATTTTTCTTCAAATTTCTCTTCGATTTTATTTTCCACTGCGATGAATCGGCCTTCAACTGCCTCAAACTTTCCTTCAATAGCATCAACTCGATGCTCTATCTCATTAAATTTATTTTCCATCACAGTCTTTACCGAAGTAAGATCGTTTTTAATTTCCTCTTTGTTAGAAACTAGGTCATTTTTCAGCACCGTTAAATCACTTTTCAATTGGTTTTGATTAGCCGCCATATCATTTTTTAATTGTTCTTGATTAGCTGCCATATCATTTTTTAATTGTTCTTGATTAGCTGTAAAACTTGCAGTCAAGTCACTTTTTAATTGTTCTTGA
The DNA here is from genome assembly GCF_026930045.1 of Uloborus diversus. Taxonomy (NCBI): domain Eukaryota; kingdom Metazoa; phylum Arthropoda; class Arachnida; order Araneae; family Uloboridae; genus Uloborus; species Uloborus diversus. The sequence continues at coordinate 126,769,466 of NC_072737.1, read as the reverse complement.
TTAGCTGTAAAACTTGCAGTCAAATCACTTTTCACAGAGGTGATTGCGTCAAGAAGTTGTTTTAATTATTCATCCATTGCGCGAGTAATCACCATAAAAACGAAGTCCAAATTTAAAAAGTCTTTATGAAAAAAAATGTCCAAAGTCACACTTACTCGAGAAAGTCCAGAAGTAGCCCCACGTTGGGCGCCAAATTGTAACGGATTCGGTGCGACTTCCACTTTCTTGAAATGAAAACACAGTTCTTGATAAAAACACAGGAAATTTATTTACACTATGTACAGGAAAGATCGTCAACAACTGCTAAATTATTCATCAGCAATTAAGCAATTATCACACAACACCGTAAACTCAACGTTTACACACGTATTTACTTCCAAATACGAAAACAACACAGCGAAATGCCTCACTATAAACAGAGCTAATACACACTCTCAGTTCGAAATCTGAATTGAAACTCCCCTGTTTATCCATCGCTAACGGCTTATATACACCGAAAAGAATTTTCCACAACATTCTTACCTCTTCCCGAAATGCGTAGACCGTTATCAAATTTTATCAATGAAAAGAAAAGGAAATAGGGGTCGTATACTTTAGCGGAATGAAAAGGGGTTGTATATTCATTACGGGAAACTATTTACAGGTTACGTTACTACAATAATTACTATTTACAGAATTTGTAACACTATGTACCTTAAATAACATAAACTAACCTTTTTTCGCCCCAGAACAAACATCTGTCAACCATGACATCTACCCAAAAGAAAGACTTGCAGTCCTTCAAATATTTTTTTTTCCAGCTTCACTACTGTATAGGGGATGGTGGCCCAAAGCGGGTAGGTTTTCGAAGAACACTTCGAAAATTGTAGTATTTGGATTTTAATCGCAACGATTTTGGTTTTATTTCCTAGCAGAGTTCTTGAACTTTAAAATAAAAAGTGAATTTTGTATTGTTTCAACCCAATATTTATTTTTTATCAAACTTGAGAAGCATGTGAAAAACCCACTTTGCCTTACCATTGAGCCCAAAGCAGGTAAGCTTAACTAATTGTGGTTTGGTACATTTGCCAATCAAATATGAAGTTATAAATGATTAAAACAGTTGACTAGCTACCTGCCATCATATAAAAAAATATAAAACAGTTGTGCTTATCCAAATTAAAGTCAGTACATTTGTTTATAAAACATAACATGAAATAACTGAGTTAACAACATGAAATTATTAACATGAAATAACTGAGTTAATTAATAGACTAATTAATTGTGCCATCCTAAAAAATAACTTTTAAAAGTTATATTTATCCTTTTGAAAGAGAAAATTATATTTATTCTATTGAAAGAGAAAATCCAAGTCAGCACACGAGTCAAGAAATTTTAAATAAATATGATTAAACCCTATACTTGCTTTGCCCGATCCGCTTTGCGCAAAGGCACGTTTTTTATCTCAATAATTATAACCTTAAATTAATAATTAAAAGAGCGGAATGACCATCGTAAAGCTTGACCATGAAAAGAAGGCGGATGACCTTGAAGCCAAACATCATTTGTATCATTAGTAATAGGTAGAATCTGCCAGAAATCACCGAATAATAAGAGGCATGGTCTCGCTAATTCTATCTATTCCAAAATAATAACAAACAACCTATTGCAAATGACACAAAAGATGTTTTTGCTTCAAGGTCATCCGCCTTCTTTTCATGGTCAAGCTATAGTTTATAGGTGGATAGTGTCAGAATAAGTTAATATTATTGACAATAAAAAAAATAAGCTGGTCTTTGACTATAAACAAGTTACAAAACTCCATTTTTTTGAGCAATCAGGATTGCTTATCGTTCTCATTTGACTGTTTTTGGCATGCTATCATTTTATTTTCCCACCAGCACCCTCTGCCAGCACTACCCGTTGACCGGCCTCACGATGCTGCTCCTCTAGCGAAAACCGTCTCCAGGATGAGTCCATATCCTACATGCATACATACACACACACATGCCTACACACTCACACACACACATATACACATATACTCAAACACACATACCCACACACTCACGCCTGCACACAAACACACACACTCATACACATACCCACACGCACGCCTGCACACAGACAAACACACCTACACACACATGCCTGTGCATACGCAAAAAAACACGTGATTGCGAAAAACATAATTTGAATTCAAGATGTCAAAATTCAAATTGATTTTTTATAATTTTATGCCTGGTTGCACCATGCCGCTTCACTGCTGCTTTGCTGGGACTGATAATAACTCGGGGGTGTTCGGGTAAACACGACATACTTATTCATGGCCGCTTACCCACCATGGGAGCATACATAGGCCTACCCGCTTTGGGCCACCCTCCCCTACATACATATAGTATTACCAATAGGTATAACGAAAAAAGTAACAACAAATAAATTAGCTCAGCCGGACTACTGGATAATTTAATTTTAAAAAAAATGGCTCACCAAAATCTTGGGAAACTTCAAACTTTTTTCCACATCACCAATAAGAACAGAAAAAAAACACACTCACGCACAATTTTTTAAATGGGAGAAAAATTACAGTAAAAATCCTTATTTAAAACCTCTGGATAATGGAAATGTTATGTAAAATTTAGCAATTTGAATGTCCCCAAGCTAGTTAAAAGTGAAGTGAAATCAATGTAGATAGGGGGGATGTTATAGAAGACAAAAACATCACCAGAAAAGTGATAAAAGGTACTTTTGGAAATAGTTTTCGCGACAGAAAGTGTGAGAAGGACCAAACAAATTACACAAAGCATTACTAATGGATACATGGGAAAATTGCAAATGAAGACCTGCAACGGTTAAAGAAAAATGATGAATAAAGCAGAAATTAAAAAGCTTCAAATTGAATATATTGTACTGCACTGAGAAAAGGGAAATTTGAAATTAATTAATGAGTTAAAAATTAGAAGATGAATGTATTTCAAAAAAAAAGAAAATGCGATTTTATCACAAGTGCATCAATGCAAGGTTCCAAACTGCTCACCGTTCAAAAGAATGGCCGTTCATTTTTTAGGTGAACGAAAGGATACGTTCATTTTAAGGATTCATACTTTTTGACCCGTTCGTTCATGAACGACACATCTCTAGTAGATACTAGCAATGTTATGGTTCTACAATTTCCACATAGTTCCCCACCTGTTTGCATGATGCCTTAGGTATTTTACAGTTCTAACCACCAGACCTTGTGAGGTTTTCTGTAAAAAACTAGCAATTTCATAGTTCTAAAAGGTGCCTCACAGTACTGAGGAAGTCATAGGACCTTCTCATACCAAGAATCAATCCCTGGTTATCTGCTTTAAGACAGCAATTCACTAGATGTCATGTGACTTTGTGTAGATACTAGCAATTTGTTCTAAATATTGTAATTTAAATATTTTAAAGCTGTGTTAAATTTTGAAAATGCTTTTATAACAATGGCCAGGAGCCTTAGTCCCAGCATACCAATTTAAAGCTTTAGTATTGATTTTTTCCTTTCACTGCAGAAAAAAGGAATTTATTTTATGTTATTTTTCTGCTGAATTGAAAGTGTTTTTGAAAAAAAATAAATAAAAAATAACTGCTGCATTGTGAAAGAAGCAGTTGTAAAAATCAAACTTAATGTGTTTTTTTTTTTTTTTTTTGAAAAACCTTGTTATGCTGAAGTGTGTCTCAGTATTTATTTTGTTCACCATAATTAATATTCCTCAGATGAACCTTAAGTTGAAATTGCTTTTTACTTTTGCTATCAATTCCTTTTATTTAACCATCACAAAAGTGTACATTGTTCTTATTTATGTCATTTGTTAGGGCTAGAGGTGTGACATATAGAAAAGAAAGTGCTGTTGCTGGTTTCTTCTCTCAGATAGGACAGCTTTATACAGTGCATCACATATGGGGTAAGCAAATTTTTAAAACTATGAGTTGTTGGATGTGAACTTTTTTTTTATGTTACTATTCTTGAACTAACAATTTAGAAAACTTTCATTGGGAGCAGCTTAAAAGCACTGAGCTTTTATAATGGTCATTTATTGTTACAGAACTCAATAAATACTGAATTCTGCTGGCCATCATGAAATGTAAATGTATGTTGTGATCTTTTTTTTTATCAAGTTCCCAGAAATATTTTTATTCATAAAAATATTTCTGGGAACATGAATTGTTTTGCTGATGATGTTAAAGTTATAGGGATTGTAGAAAATGAAGAACAAGCAAATCGGATGTAAGAGGAGCTAGATCATATTATGGAGTGGGTTGATAAATGGGCTATGGCTGTTAATGTTGGGAAATGTCAAGTGCTACATTTAGGGCATAGAAATAAGTGTACAAGTTATTATTTGTAAGGTTCAGTCATTAGCCAGGCAGAAAAAGTTACTGATCTGGGCACCTTAATAAGTCAGGATTTAAAGTTTAGTCAAAACAGTGCATCATAGCTAGTAACAAAGCCAATAAGATGCTTGGGTTCATCAATAGATCTATTTCAAACAAATCTAAAGAAGTTCTTCTGCCCTTATATAGACGTTTGGTAAGACCTCATTTGGAGTATGCTGTTCAGTTTTGGTTTCTTTATCTTAAGAAAGATATTAACGTATTGGAAAGGGTTCAAAGGTGGGCTACAAGGCTAATAAATGGACTTTCTCATTTAGACTACAATTCCAGGCTAAAAATGTAGTCTTGAGCAAAGAAGAGACCGAGGAGACATGATTCAGTTGTTTAAATTTATTAAAATGAAAGATGTTAGATAGGACTAAAGTTAAGCACTGAAAACAGGACAAGGGGTCATTGTTTTAAGCTATTTAAATCTCAGGCTAACATGGATATTAGGAAAAATTATTATTTTAGCAGGGTAGTGGAACCTTGGAACAGCTTACCGGAAGAGGTGGTAATGAGCAAGGGAGTAGATAGTTTTAAGAGGGCCATTGTTCTTCACTGGGGATTGTAAATTGACTGGGACCAGCCTAGCTGGGCCCAGAGCCTGTTGCTGGTTGTCACTTTGGTATTTGCATTTATGAGTAATCTAATTTGTGATTTTATTTTGTTTATTACATAAAAATTTGAACTTGCTTCTTGCAACCAATGAGCATCAATAATCCGGCACTTTGCAAGAGCCAGGTTATCAGAAATTCTGAACTATTATCCAGTATTATACAGGCTATCGCAAGCAAATATAACTGATAACCACATAATTTCTCAAAGTAAATGTATCCTGCTTAGCGTTGTTCATTTATGAACGAGACTATCTTTACAGCTTTACAAGAAATATGCCAGTCAAATCTTAATTAGTTATTAGAAGTTAGTGCAAGAGGTTAACAGGAGATATTAAAGATCATTTTAACATCAATAGCTGCCTTTTGGTTTTTGTGCGTACATTGCACAAAATGCCCGGATTTATAATAAATTTTTGGCCCCCCTGAAGAAATTCAGCCAGGACTCTGTATAGTGAATTTCTATACCCCTGAGGGCCATGGGCCTTTCAGTTCCCATGCCCCCCCCCCCCCCCCCCCCGCATTGCAGAGTCTGCGGATAAGTTGATCCGACCCTGACACATAGTTTACAATAAGCAGATATTGTTCCTTTCATTCATGACATGAAAAAATTTGATAGATCTTACTTATATATTTATGTCTTGTGTAGCTATAAAGTGGATCTGTTGTAGCTATAAATATAGAGCAATAGTGTGTAGCTATGTACAGTCTATGAGTAGCTTCCCAGCTCATAAAGTCAAAAGAATAAATACTATATCATTGTATTTGAACTTGATTGTTTGCAGTTTTAAGGAATAAAACATTCATTTCTGCTAAAATATGCTTGAGGGCATCAGATTTCCAAATAATTTTTGTATTATTTTTTTGATTCAGCTTACAAGGACTTACAAATGCGTAAAAGTGTTAGGGATGCTGCTTGGAGGAAACCTGGATGGGATGAATGTGTAGCTCATACAGGTAAGCAATTTTTATTATCTGGTGTAAAAATAAGTTTTAAAGGATTTTCAAGAGATGGCGTTACTAGTATTAAATCAAAACGGACAATGTTGCTACTAACTTCATTTTATAACCTCATCATTAGGCTTTCATTTTCAGTGTGTGACATTTCGCTGAAGTGAAAACAATACCCCATCAAAAACATAAAATGTACAAAAATGCCAAATCTCGCTTCCACCTTAAAAAGTAGTGAGATATCAAGTACAACTAATTCTGGTGTTTCAGTTAGTATTTTGGGAAGCACATGTTTAACAACTTCGTCCTGAATTGTTTCCTAACAAGTTACTGTGACCATTTATAGTATGCATATTAATACTGGATACCTTCATTTATATAATTAATATAATGACTTGGCAGTCACACTGCAACATAATAACATCTACATACTTTTGGTGATCTGAGCGAGCATTTTATTGTGTTTGTATGAATACTGCATAAATACAACCTGTCAGCCCTTTAATCAAATAGAAGTAATCTAAATAGTAGATTAATCAGTACTAATCCATTTTGGCTGATCTTATCTTGCCAAGCAAATTTCATAAGCGACAATACACAGAATACACATTTAGAAAAAAAATGATGTAAAAATATTTCTAAGTAAAATGATACCAGTGGTGAGATTCCATGTGGCACAGGCTATAACATTATTAGTGACTTGAGAGCCTGCACCAGCAAAATATAAAAATATCCATGATTCTTCTGTCATAATGTAGCCATGCGATTGCCAATTACATTAATTATAGAAATAAAGGTATCCAGTATTAATACGGATACTATAAATGGTCATGGTGACTTGTTAGGAAACAATTTAGGACAAAGTTGTTAAACATGTGCTTCCCAAAATACTAACTAAAACACCTGACTTAGTTGTTTTTGATATCTCACTACTTTTTACAGTGGAAGCGAGATTTAGCATTTTTGTACATTTTATGTTTTTAATGGGATATCATTCCTTTTTGTTGAAAAGCTTCTTTTTTTATTTTCGTGAAGGAACTTTTTTCTAGTTTATGTTTTGTTGGGATATCATTAAATATTGAAAAGCTAAATCAAAAGTTATGTTCCTATTTAGACTTTTAAATGTAAAAGCATGTACAAATGCATGACTTCCTTTGTTATCCTGCTTTACAGTGCACTTGTTTCTACAATTTTTATTAGTAATTTCAAAGATATTTCCATAACTGAGGGCTTGGAACGTTCGCTAGTTATCGTTTGCTTCAGCCAGACATAAGTATGTTTTTGGGTCTTGGTCTTTGGCGTCCACTAATTTGGCGACTGTTGGGAAAATTGCTAAGACTTCCTGTTCTCAAAATTTAATGTCTAAAACCTACTTTCTTCCTCAAGGGAGAAATTGAATGTTTTAACTAAGTGGCTAATTTCTTAAATCACCACAAGGTGGCGTATTCAAGTTCTAGATTAATGAGTTTAATTATTTGATAATTTTGTTTTCATTTTAGTGAAGCTTTAAGCATTGTTTAAAGCCCCATTACGTTCGAAAATTAAATTTTTGATTTTAAACCTAAATAACTTTGTTTTGGCAACGCTTGAAAAGTGGTATTGTTTTGATTATTTAAACATTTTGAGTTGATCATGCCGCAATGCTCATAAAAATATTTTAATTTTTTGCTATATTAAATGTAGCTTTTTGGCTTTTTAGATTTTCCCCTTTATCCATGCATAAAAATATATCTTTATGCCAAGTGTGTGAATCACTTGAAGTGATTAAACATTTTGATGAGTAAATCAGTCGGTCAATGTAAAAAAAGGCACTTTTTAAACCCTGGATAATAACACAACTATCAGAGGTACAGTCATAAATTTAGGATTATTGTTCTATGGATATATATTAGACATACCAAGTTTCAAGCAAGTAAGAATCCAAAATATCTTAACACTAACTCAGAACCGTCCATATTGACATTGAAAAAATAATACAATCATCATTACGGAGGCACCATTTTCTGTGTTTCTCATACTATAATATTTAATGCAACAACTACACACTCAATTGACTAGTCAATGATTTCATTTTTATAGCGAAAGAGCACTATCTGTCAGTAATTAATTAGCGAAATGGGGAAAAAGTTCTAAAACTACACCACCTGAGTGAAATTTGGGAATGTTTCAATTTTTTCTTTCATTACATAGTGAGCACTAACTGAGTTCAAGCTTGTGTGACTACTAAAAGTACCTTAGAATTTTGATGACGTTTTCCCCCAATCATCTGTCAGGAACAAAATTCACGATATTCAACTACCAATAATTCATAAACCATTGGCATGAATGGAACGAAATTTGCAATCATAACTCGCTACCACATGTCTTTTAGTCACTAAAAATTCAGGCTTTAGATTTACTCACAGCGAAGTTACAGGGGATCAAAAATACTGTACGTTGCTTCCAGAAAAGGGTAGTACGTCTGTGCCTGCGTTTGTTTTGAATTGGCTTGCTTTTGCTCAACTTGGCGGGGGCACTGCAAATAGTTTTTGTGTGTTCTGAATGTGTCAACATTTGTGCTAACAAAACACAATTTGCAGAAAAGTTTATTTTTCTGCTTCCATTTGAAGAAAAGTGCAGCTGAAGTCCATCGAATCCTGCAAAAAGCTTATGGGGAACATGCTTCATCAATTTCCACATGTGAGTTTTCCGTAGATGTATTGGAAGTGGTGATTTTAATACCAATGACAAAGAGCTCCATGGGCGACCACAAAAGTTTGAGGATGCCAAATTGAAGGTTATATTTGAGAAAGACTAGTACATAACAACTTAACCGATTTCAACTAATGCGTTTGACCCGAGCACTGCTGGAAAAACGGCCACAATATAAGGAGAGGCACAACAAGGTGATGTTGCAACATGATAACGCTCGCCGGAGTGTTGCCTAGCCGGTAAAAACATACCTTGATACACTGAAATGGGAAGTCCTACCCCACTCGCCATATAGCCCAGATATTGCCCCTTCATACCACTATTTGTTTTCGTCGATGACCCATGTTCTTGAGGATCAGCACTTCCTCTCTTTTGAAGAAGTCCATAATTGGATCAATTCATGGATTTCATTAAAAGACGCATCGTTTTTTCGAGATGGCCTCCAAAAATTGCCAGAAAGATAGAAAAAGGATCGGCCCTGAACATAAATTAATTTTATGTTCTGTTTGTCTGTTTGTATTGAGGCTATGATACTCTTTTGACAGTCATAAATAATTTTTCTCTAACTCTTTGCAAAGCATTAACACATCCATGATCACTTGCGTCATTTCCATAATAGAATCTTCCTTCACTAACAAATCAAAAAGATCATTTCTATTGTCTAGGAATGGCTCAAAATTTTCAATGTGAACGTTTTTGGCTGCGTGTCACCGATGTCTGTATCCTAGTTGGTAATGGCCTCCTTTGTCACTCCTAAAAGCTCTTCATCCAGTGAGTTCTGAACTGTGCGAGTTTAATAACTTTACTTCTGGAAAGAGCTCTGGAACCAATCGTATAAAATGTCTCCGGTGGCCCAAGCTCGATTATTAGCATGCCAAAATGCAGTTTATTGTGTATAATCTGCAATCTTTAGGAGTTTGGATTTTGAAAGAGGGGAAAATTTTATCTGTTTGCATTGTCGCAGTGGCATATATATGTTTTTATTTTGGAGGGGGCCGTATAAGCAAGATTAGCTCCCCCCCCCCCATTTTTTTTTGTAATTTCAATTTTTTGAGGGAAGGGGGCACAGTGCCCTGATTTTTTTTTGGGGGGGGGGGGGTGAGGACAAGGACTTCATACTGTCACCTATTGCTGCAACCAAAAATTAGTGTTAGGAAGGCACTAAGATTTTCATTTTCGGTGGGTAGGGGGTGAAGGGAGGTCCGGTGGTTCTCCCCCGGAAATGTTTTTTGGAATTTTAGTCCTAAGAACGCAGTTTTAGACGACTTTTGGAAATGCTCGGGAGGAAAAATTCGGGGGGGGGGGGGGGGTGCGTTGGGGCTACTGCAGAAATTTTTGGAAATTGAAATTTTTAAAACGCCATTATAGGCAGTATTTGTTGACGTTTATGTAACGAAAGGAATGGGGCTTTTTGAAGTAGCCCTCTATTGATTTTTTTTAAAAATAGTTCTAAATCGATCACCCCTCCGCCCAACTTTTTGAAATTGAAGTTCTAAAAACGCAGTTTCGGAATAACTTCATTGATGTTACAGGGAAGTGCAATTCTGAGGCTCTCCCCAAAATCTATTTTGAAATTAAAGTCCTGAAAAACGAGGTTTTAAAGAGATATTCAGTGATACTAGGTGGAGGGATTTAAACGCTTTCCACCTTAAATTTTTCGAAACTACTAGTTTTTTCGCTTTCAGATTTCATACGAGAGCAGTCGGAATTTCCGTCCGAAATTTTTTCGTAATTGAAGTCTTAAAACCGCGACTGTGGACCACATTTAATAACGTTATAGGGGTTCGGCCATTTTTCCAAATTGAGGATCCATAAAAGCAATTTTAAAACGATTTTTGATGCTTTCAGAAGCAAAGTGTTTGGTATTGTCCCCCTGAAAACGAGGTTTGAGAAGCTCTTCAATGGTTTTAGTGGGTGGAGGACGGAGGAGGCTTGCTAAGTGTAGCATTTTGAAAACTTTCCTATTTTTAGACCGACTAGGAAAAAGAAAAAATAAATAAAAATGGGGGCGAGGAATGAGGTGTTGGACGAAATAACCTGATAAATAGTCAACAACTTTTGAATTGTTTTATTTTAAGGTTCTTTTCAAAAGCAATTCAACTTTTTGCCCAACATTAGGCATCTTTGGAAAGGAAGAATTTGAGAATCCTCCTCTGAAAGGTAAAACATAATTTCAGGTCATCTTTGGAGACGTTTAGAGGAAAGGGGAGGTTTAAGGGATCTTCCTCCTAAACTTTTCAAAGTTGAAATCTTAAATGCACAATTTCAGACTATTTTTGGTAGTAACCTTAATGAAGGGGTGCTGGTTCGGGGACCCTCCTCCAGAAATGTTTTTGAAATTGATGTCTGAAAAACGCCTTAAATAAATGCGTCTTTAGGGTATCAATTTCCATCATTACTTCAAGCAAACATAAATTATTTCGACTTTCTTGCAGGGAATTCGAGTTAAAGTGAGAAACATTTTGAAGACCCTTCTTTTCAGACAGACTAGGAAGAAATAAAAAGTGGGAGGGGAGGGGGAGAAAGAGAGTGGAATTTAATTTGCTAAGCAATAAGCTGCATCTGTTTAAAAAATAATAATAAATCTTTTTGGAGGAATTGAGATTTTTTCCCAACATAATTTGCTTTTCTTTTTGTTTAAATAACCTCTCTTTCCCAAGACACGTTCTTTTCTTAAGGGATACGGATCCCCTGACCCCTTCTGAACACCATTGCCTAGTACCAGCCTAGCTGACGCAGGGTTTCCAAACTTTAATGATTCGCGACACCCTTTGAAGAATTAGAATTTTCTCACAGCATCCTAGTCTGGTTTTATATATATATATATATATATATATATATATATATATATATATATATATAAAGATAAGCAAACAAAATTTCAAATATTAAACAAATTATATATAAAAATAATGATGATAAAAAGGAAAATTGCAAATAGCTATTAAATAGGAAAAGATAAAGTATGAATCCAGACCTCATCAGCCGTAGAGGATTCATTAATTATGGTCAAAAGACCAAAAATTCAACTATGAACTAAAAGAGAAAGATTAAGCTCCAGTACATGCAATATAGAGTAACATTGGGCAAATGCACCACTTGCTAAACTATAAACTATAAACAAGAGCTCAAAACTAAAAGCAGGGGTTTCGCCTCGACTAAGCAGGAAAACAGGTGTGGTCTTTTCAATATTCTTCACTTTTATTATATATATATATATATATATATATATATATATATATATATATATATATATATATATATATAATTGTTACCATGGTTCCTTCGCAGCACCCCTCACCTCTTCCTGCGACTCCCAGTTCGGAAACCTCTGATCTAACTTTTTATAATTTTTATTATCACTATCATAATTGTTTATTTATTTATTTTTTTTTTTGTAGCTAAAAGTTGAAAGTTATTTGTGAGCAACTAAAACAAAAAATAACTACCTTTAGAAAAAAAATTCCAGATTTTGGAGGGGGCCCGGGCCCCCTTAGCCCCTCCCTTATATACGCCCTTGCATTGTCGCATCTGCGTAAAACCGCAATTCATCCGTGTAAAATAAAATAAAGGTGTCAAATCAGGGTGGCAACAGATCAGAGAAATCAAGGAGATCAGGGAAAAGTCAGGGAACTTTATTAATCAGGGAAATATCAGGGAATTTTGAAAAAATAACAAAAAATCAGGGAAAATTGATTTTATGAAGAAAAAAATTTTTTTTTTGCTTTACAAAATTAATTACTCTAATTCCCTACGCATTTTCCGCTAATTATCTGTTTAAAAAAAGTAAAATTAATGAGGTGCGATTATACACTGCCGCATATTTGTGCATCAATATCAAAGTATTGAATCTTACTTATTAACCACAGGATGAACTTCCTAAGATTGCTTCTGTGTCTGTTAGATTGTTTATTTTACCTAGCTTGAAGTTTCCTTTTACACTTTCAATGCTACGTAAAATAAACAACCATACAGGCAAAGAGGAAGCATTCATTAATGCCTTAGCTCCTTTGCCTTTATTCCATTGTCTCAAAGTAATTAGTGTACTGTAATCAAGATTTCAAGAAGAAAACTTTGGTTTTTGAATTAATACTATAAAAGCTTAAAAGTTATTACTTCTTCGCATTTTTAATTTAATTACTAAAATTGAACATTCAATTTAAAAAAACTTTGTTTTTTGCCGTTTATACTATTTGTTGTCACCGCAGATTATCAAGGTTTTCTTTTCTTCAGACTTAAGTGATTCTTTAATCTCATAACCAAGTTGTATTCTTCTTTTATATATTTTCAAATTAACAAAAAATGCTTTTTTTTTTTCTTTTTTTTTTTTTTTCTTGCATTTCAAAGTTGTTTGTTACAAGCAATCTATGATTTTTTTTCGTTACATACTGAAATCATTTGAAATAGTTACCTTGCGTACTTAAGTAAATATCTTTATTCTTTTATTCTTAAAATGCTGTATTCATTCATTAAAACCTATGTTCTTGATTAGACAAAAGCTCTCTATGAATGGATGTCAAATGGTTTCATCTGTTTTGCATAAATATGTCAATTAGTTATATAAGAATAACTACATTACTTCTAGTCTTTCACTATTACTTTTTATTCTTTCAACAATTATTATACTGTTTGAAAACTTAGTTCAAAATAATTTCGATTACTTTTTAGTTCTATCATAAATACACATATGTTTTTAAGAGTAATTTTAATAGTTTCTTAAAATTCTTATGCTAAGTAGTTTCTGGAAGTAAAGTATTTTTTTTTTCTATAATCTTTCCAAGTAGAAAAATTTAATATACTGTTTTGTAGGTTTTTTTCCCCAAAAAATTGACTTGATATGTTTGTTATTTTTTTTAACCATTTTATTTAAAAAGTAGCATCTTTTTAAAATATATCTTTAGTTCAACAACTTTACACAAACTTAAAACATTTAAAATGCTGCATTTTATACAAACATAGAATGGATTTCAAGTAGAGCAAAGAAAGAAAACCATTATCATTGGTAACATAAATCAGGGAAATTTGGTGAACTTAATCAGGGAAAAGTCAGGGAACTTTTTTTCACAGTTCCTGTCGCCACCCTGCAAATCTTAAACCGCATATAATCGAAACCCGCGTAAAATGAACCCGCGTAAAACAAGGGTCTACTGTATTCTACTTTGCCATTTTGCAAAGTAGCTGGGAATCTTTGGTCAACGCCTGAAGTGATATTGGTACAGTGACCGGTTGATGGCACCTCTGTCACTTCAAGTTGTCTAATTCTAAGAGTGGTTTAGATTTTAATGTTAAAAAAAATTAACTCAAGATCCCAGGTAGACCTTATTGTTATACAATATAGCCCTAACCACGAATATAAGTTAATACTATTTTATCAGGATCACTTAACCAAGATTGTGTGCTTTCAAAACCAAAAGCGCAGAAGTTGTCCCCCAGCTACAGTTACTTGATATTTTCACAGCGATAGGGGCTCTAAGCATGCTTTAATCAGACAATAGGAAAAAAATTGCAAACCGAATTATAAATGAACTGTAAAGCATGTGCCCTGAACTAAAACCTGTGCTAGGAAAATCTAGGCATAGCACAAGCCAAGGTTCCGTCAAAGCAGGCAAATCAGGATGCTCTGAATATGTTATGACATGGACGCAGACAAAAAAATAGACACATTACGCTGAGAATTACATTTGAACTCGTTCCTGAACCAATTGTACTTCAAATAACCAAAAAAAAAAAACTACACAGAAATACTCATTTTTGAATTCTTCATTTTTAACAGTTTGTAAAAAAATCTGCTCTTGATTTCTTTCTTTCTTTGGCCAATAATCTCAAGCCACTTCGCGAATTGGCCGGCCAAAGCCCAAAATCAAGAAAAGATCAAACATTGGCTGTTAAGTTTACAGCAACATTGGCCAAAATGCAAATTGGCTGACCAATACGCGAACTGGCCAATTTCGGACTTAAGCTTCAAATATTGTTTTTATTGGAAATAAATTAAATTTTATAAATCATAATCTGTATTTTGTTTCAGTTCCTTTGATAAGAGAAATGCAAAGCAGATGGTTGTGGCCTACTTCATTTTCACCCATACATTGAATTTTTCAAGCACAATTGAAATTGTCAGTGTTTTTGAAAAAAAAGTATTAGTCATTGTTTTCCTTTTAGATTTTATTTATTTAAAATATACCCAAGTTTTTTTATTTTATACACAAAAATTATTTATTAGAATGGTCTTTTCTGTGAGAATCCTCTGATATCTGTTATGTATAGCCATAAAGACTTGCATTTAGTAATGAATCTCTTTATATACATCACCATTTTATTATAATGTATATAAATCTTTGGTATTTTTGTATCAAATCTTCCCTTTATAATTTTGTGTATTGTAGTCATTTATGTATGTCCTGTTTTAAGGTTTGTTTTATTTGAAATATATTTGTGTTTGATTGGAATGAAATAACTTATTCAAAATTAAAACATTTTTTTGCATAATGATCAAGCGATACAAATTCCAAGCTTGCAAATGTAAGATTCTTTAATAAATATGGATTTGATTGAAATAATTTATGCTAAAAATTTAAAAATTCACTCATTAAATTTGCATGAGGCAACTGTTGTTCATTCATATTGTTCAGCGATTTAATCTATTGAGGTTTTGGAAATTGTGGAATCTTGATTTTTAATAAAACGTATTGATGAGACTAGTCATGCAACCTTAAATCATGTTCTGTTTATGTGCCAAATTAATTTAAATTCTCTAAAATTTTGTCATGTTACTTGTGAGTATGCATTAAAAATTTAAAAGAAAAAAAAAAGAGTCAAAAATCCAAACACATTGGCACTATACGTAGTTCAGATTTTGGAAAATAGTATGCCTTTAAAAAGTGGTTATGCAATACGTATGTAAATAACTTACACTACAGTATGCAACGTGACAATATGTAATTGCCATTTATAACTTTCATTGTTTACTGATCGTAAAGGAAGTTTTATTAAAACAGAAGAAAGTCAAAAATCTGAACTAATAACTTCAGATTTTCGAGCATACCATTTAGGAAAATAGTATGCCGTTTAATGAAATGATTATACAACATGTACATACGTTACGTACAATACAGTACGTAACGTTACAATGCATAACTATATTTTTTAAACTCTCATTTTCCTGAACATAGGGAAAAAATAAAAAATATTTACAGCACCGTATTTTTTAAGACTAAAAATTTTTACTCTCGAATTTTATGTACTTTTTGCTTATTTTCATTTCTTATGTGGTGAAACCTATATTATTTTGCATGGTAAATACCACCTCTGTTACGTACTTAGTTTTATTTCTTTATCATTTTATGTAGTTATTTATTTCCTGAAATATATCTGTTCTTTTGTAACTGTTGAGTAGTTTCTCAAGTTCGGATTTTCGACTTTCTACTGAACTTCATGGGAGAGCATTTGGATTTTTTACCATCTACTGTATTTAAAACTGAAAAAGCATGAAAACGGCCACATCTCATTTATTGGGCAATATTAAGCTGAATTAAGTGAGGAACATTATGCTGTAAATCAGTTTATCTAATGTAAAGGAAATATTGATTCCAATTTATTAATTCATAAATAAATTTGAACCTTTTTTCCAGACATTCGTTTTTTTTTTTTATTTCTTTCTTCACACACATAAATAACAGGGTTCGCACGCCGAGAAAACCTGGAATTGTCGGGAAAAATGTATCATCTGGAAAAGTCAGGGAATTTTTTTTAACCACAAATGTATGAACCCCTGAATGACTGGAAACAAAATAAAATGTTACATTTTTACAGAAAATAAAGCTTATGTATTGTTTCTATATTGTTAGAGAAGTTCATTTAGTTTTTCTGTTATGGTTTTTTTTTTTTTTAATGAAGCTTCATTCAGAATATTTTCAACTAGGCTTAGCTCAAAAAGCTTACTGATGTATAGGTAACCTTGGTCTGTGCATTTCATTTTGCCTATTAGGACCCCTATAATTACTTTGAATTACCAAAAATATAGCAGTAACTTATTTATCTGGGATCAAATTTTTTACTTTAAAAAAGAAATGTTCAGATACTTAATTTAAAATTATGATAGCAAGAATGCAAATATAAGTTGCCGAACTTTGATACACACACACAGGCGGCAATTTTCTACAAATAGGTATACAAAAACCTGTACTACGTAATGACAAAGGCTTGGAAAATCACGGGAGCCATGTCGAAACATAGTGTAAGGGGTGGTAGATTTTTGTGAAATAAATTTCTTTGCTCTATTCTGTACTTGTTCTTTTTTTATTTCAAAACGGTACTTACTTTTAGAACATGCTTTGTACATTATGTATTTTGGGCTTACAAGGAGCATTTTCTTTTTTGAAAATATTACATAGGATTATTTTCAAATATTACATTCAAAATATCATACAGGTTAATGTTGACTTCTTAAATTGTCATGTTTAGAAAAAGGTATTTCGATATTTCAAATAAATATTAAACTGTTTTCAAATTCATGCTTTTTTCCTTTAATTTTGACATTTTTGCAGTAAAATTTTGAGTAAAAGTAGTTGCAAGATTTAAAATTGTGTATAGTTTTATGAAAATTGAAGGTAGCAAATCAGTAGTTTGCTACTATGTTTCGAGATTGAATCTATTCTTGAAAAAAACTTTTTCATCAAAAACACAGGTGGCCTGGCTTTTTCAAACCCTGCTTGAGGGGTGACAGGTTGCCTACCCTTGATCTTATGCTTCTGTAGAAAGATTTTGAGGAATAATGTTCAAAAATTTCCTAAAAATTATAATTTGAAAAGAAAATTTAAAAAAAATTAATCGTAATTTTTAAGCTAACAGCCTGGTTGAACTTTTGAATTTATTTACCCTAACATTGGCAGTTAGTATGAGATTACTTTTAATACATACATTGATGTAAATCTTACATATGATTTTACTTATTCTTATCTATTGTCTGATAAAGCCTTCATAAGTTCATACATGGTTGTATTTAAATAATGACAAGAGATTAAAAGGAAGACTACAAAAACTCGTTTGTAAAATATTTTATGTAAATCATTTTTTATATAATATAAAAAAGCTTTCAAAATGCTTACAATGATGCTTGCATTATAAAACAACTAGCAAATATTCAGTAGAAAAAAAATTTACATTTTCAATCATAAAAAAAGCTAAAAATACAAAAGTCATTATAAAATAAACGTAATTCTCTGAATGACATTTAAATGCATGTAGATTAAATTCACAAGAAAAGCTCTATTAACTCTAAATATTCAAATTTTTTAAATTGAGATCTAAAATTTCTATTAACTCTAACATTTTTTGAAAGCTTTTAGAATTAACTGTTAAACACTTTTAAACTATGAATAAATTTTACACAGCACATAACAGAAAAATTCAGGAAATTATCTTGCAAATTTAAAATTTTCAATTTCCATTATTGACTAGCAATATAATTACAATGAAGAAAAAAATATTTAAATTTTAAAAACAAATTTTTGTATGCAAAATAAACACTTAAGTACAATAAATAAATTAATATTCAGAATAAAACTCGACGATTGTCAGCGTTGTACTCTTCTATGACCAAAATAAATAATGAAACATTGCTTTCTCTCACGTCATAGTTCTTCCTTAATATCTATTTGTTACATTAACTTTGAAAAGTTTAAATGCATCAAAGTGCCACTACAATATTCACAATGATTTTCAATTTATTATAACTATTCAACTTTAAACGTAACTTCTATAAATGCAGTTCTGAACTTTTAATCAACAGTCTTACTTAAAACGGTAAATTCTAGCACTGAAAGTAATCTTCTAACAAGAAAAAACATCTATAAAAAAAAACAGATAGCAAACAGTAACATAATGAGCATTCATATACATATTTCAATTTTATATTTCTTTCCGCACATAAAATTTTTTATCTATCAACAATATAAGAAATGCAAAAAAAAAAAAAAAACTATTACTCAAAAGTGGTGGAAGCAGTCATTCTAAAAATGCACATTCAAACCACATAGGTAATTAATCTATACATTGAATAGATTTTGATGATTGGCAATTTTCACTATGCACATCAATTCTTTAACAAGCACCACAGTTCACAAATCCAGCACCAGCAAGTGTTCAAACACTTTTCTACTTTCTTCGGAATGTGTTTCCAACTGTTTAAACAAATATTTTGCTTAACTTCGTGAAATAAAAACGTGTCTTTCAAGTTAATGGCAGATTCATGCTTGGCTATCGTCATTTAAGGTTTCATCGGGTAAGATTAAACCATCATCACCAGCACTGGAACTTAAAGATCCTCTCTTCGTGGCTAGATAACGAGAAGTTGGTAGTCCACTTCCAGCGCCACCTCTCCTAAATAAAAAAGTATTTCATCATTTAAAATTTATTCTTAACACATGAGTTTATATTACATTCAAACACTGCTTTCAGATTACCTCTGTCATTTATATGTAGCAGAGAGTCATGCAATGCTTTGGAACCGAAATATAAAACCTTGCGTAATTAAGTGAGAAGAGTACCAGCAAAACGTTTTCTTGAGAAGGAAGAGGATGCAGAAGTTACAAAAATATGTTTGGTAATCCCTTGCTACAATTTACGTTAGGTTTTCAAGTTATATAGGGCTTAAAGTGGTCAATTCACAAAATATAAGACGTTTTTTTGAAAAATATAGAATGAAAAGAAATATTTTTTAGGTAAAAAAACAATTACACACAATGCATCATACACAATAAAAATTTTTTAAAAAAAAAACTGTGTTTCTGATGAATACAGAACTTATTTACATTCCTCCACCGAAAATTAAATTCATTGCCGCACAGTGGAGTAGTTGACTGAAAATCCTGGCCAAAAGTCCAAAATTAAAAATTTACCCGATTTTTATGAAAATTTATTCCATGATAGTTGACTAACTGGTGCATCGATCGGCACCTGTTTTGGAAACTTGAGTCACATAAAATTGCTCATAGCCTCAGTGAAAGATGAGATTTCTATTAGAATTTTCGCTTTTTTGTTAAGTTTCAGCTAAATTATTACGTTTCAATGTAGATTTTTTTGTGGCTTTCTAAATGAATGGAATTGAACCAAACCAATTTTACGGTATAAAGAAATGTCAGGGCTTAGTGCTAATTATAAATCAAAGTAAATATTTTTATTTTCTTTTAGTGAAAAAAATAAAGAAAACTTGGTGCGTGAGATTTTTAAAGGCTTTTCGCCTTAATTTATAACTAGAGAAAGCTTTTTAAATGGGTGTCGGGCTTGGTCGGGCTGTTTTGAAAGTTGCATCGTATTTGGCAAAGTCTCTAGTGCTAATTTCAGCAAAAAAATCTTCCGCCTACAACTGCCCTTTTTTTAAATGATTTTTTAAAAAAAAGTGCATAATCCGATCTTTTTGTGACAAGTCATGATTTTAAACTGAATTTACCTACAAAGATTTAATAAATTTGCAAAAAAGTTATCATAAGTACTACTGAATGAAAAGATCGACATATTTGAGCGCACAAACAACAATAAAATTTCAGACACGAGTTTCATGGTTATGAGAAACCGCTTCATCAATGTGTAAAGATGTAAGTTATGGAATGAGAATCATCCAATTAATTTCGAAAACGCTTACCTTTATGCATCGCTAAAGAGATCCACTGCACCCCTAAAACATGTGTTTGCGTTCAGTTATGTTAATTTTCTCATGTACGTTAATGAGTTAATAAATTAAATTATTTTGTGATCTCGCTAAGAAAATTTGCTCTTCCTTAAAATTGAGATAGATTTTAGATAAAATAAATAAATATTTATATTTTTTCAGATCATTGCTGCAAATAATGTGCCGGGGGAGGGGGTCTTTCCCCCTTATACGTAGCAAAAGGGGGGAAATACCCCCCCCACACACACACACACTTCCTAGCGTTAGGAGACAATTGTAATCGTCTCCTAACGTTCCTACGCTAGCGAGCTATCCATATTTAAGAAATTTTACCTACTTATTGTGAAATTAAAATTACATAAAATTTTAGTTCCAAATTTGTTCGTACAATTTTTAGCGGGACACATCACACGATGTAAAACTAAGGATCGACCCAAGGTACGAGTACAATATATACAATTCGAAAACAAAGAGCTTTTGAATATCCATTTTCGAGTGTTTTTACAGTTATAATATCCTAGTTCATTTATTTATTTATTTATTTTTTCAATAGAAAAAAGGTTCTTTGTAACCCCGAAACCGTTGTCTTTAATTCTTTTTGTGCATGATTAACTCGGGGTTTTAATAATTGAAACCAAACGAAAAGAATAAAATTGATTATTTTTTTGGTTTCAAATTAGTGTTTTGTACAGAATACTAGGATTTTTTTAACCGCTTTTTGCTCTTTCCCCCCCTCGAACAGTGCACTTAATTACATATCTTCAAAGGAAAACAGCAATTCGCATCGAACATGTTTACTTATCACTTGTCTAAGCATAATTGGCAAAGAGCCAACCGTGGCATTCATTTCGGATCGAGTGAAAATTATTGAAAATTTTTATTTCAACTCATTGAAAAAAAATTCATTATAAATCAGTGAAAGAACATAACTTCACCGTTTTCGCTGTAAATGAAGGTAAGGTGTTTATATTATTTCCTTAAAAAGTTTCAGAGCCATAACATTATTAGAATATTGGATGCAAGAATTTTAGTTTACATGGATTGAATAATTGAAAAAAGTCGAAAAAGTGACCTCCCTTTGTAAATTCTTGGAAATTCGGTTAATTACGTTAGAACTTCAAACAAACCGTAATCTTGAATAAAATTATTTTTCCTATCTAGTGATGCATTGGGGGTTTTTTTCTACGTTTACTAGGATCGTTTTTACGGTCGTAAACATGCAAAAGTCTAAACCGTGGATAAAATATTAAATATTTCATTTTCTAATTCAAATTTTAAAAATCGAGTTTCAAATTGTAACATTAGACATTTCAGACAACTTGTATACCAAGTTTCATGTCTATAAGTGGGATAGCTTCGCCGTACAGCGCACAAACGCACACAAGGATGTCGCCTTCAGAAAGGTGAAAATTTCAAACTAGTTTTGGCCAGGATTTTCAGTCAAATACTCCACTGTGTGCCGTGACAATAAAGAATGAATTATCTGTCTCAAATAATAATAATTATGAAAAAAAAAACTATTTTAATTTTAAAAGGTTATCAGAAAGATTACCAGCTTCAGTGATGGGTAGATATTTTATTATATGATGTCGACAACATTAAAAATAACAGATTTTTTTTTACCTCAGTTTATTTTTCAAAGAAGATGCTTCCCTATTAAGTGTAGCATTTGATTCCATCAAGTCTTCAACTTCTCTCTGGGCTTTCCTCCTTTGAGCTTTTTCTCTTGAGCATTCCTCTTCAGACTCATCTAGTTGTCTTTTAAGAGCTTTGACTCTTGCATTCACCTTTTCGACCTATTGGTAAGATTAATTTAATTACATTATTTTTAATGGCTTGTGATATAATATTTTTGTTATTGTGAAATAACTCTAATGATGTATGCATTTCCCAAAATGAAAAGCAAAGAAAACATGTGTTTAGATGGTGCTGTTTTCTCGCACTTGTTAACTATTAATTATACTAGAATGTAATAAATAATATCGTAGTAAAACCCTGTTTATAGGGATCTTTGGATAATCCTGATAAAATTAAGTTAACTTACTAAAAAAATGTTTATATATATATATTGTAATTATATTTTGTTAAAAAAAAGACAAAAACATCAGTTGTTCACATTTTTTTTCCACTAGTATTTTACGATCCCCGAGGTTTTTTTTTTTTTTGCATGAAAAAAAGAAAAAGACATCACTTGTCCACGAAATATTTTCAAAAGCTGTTGCCAGTTCTTGGGTTAAGAAAGGTTTAGAATTGCTGGTTTAAAGGGGCCCCTCACAATTACGACTTTTGCGATATAGTCACTGATCATCTTCAGTAATTACTAGAAAACACTTGCTCAGTTACAAGTACTTCATAGTATGTAGCTACCTTCAACCTAAATAAAACTAAAAATATTATTTTATTTAGTAATAATTTATTCTCAGTTACCTGTTCTTTATACTGATCCGTATGCCTTCTTTCATCTTCTAATTGCATAAGAACTTCTTTCAAACGTTTCTCTAATTTCCTATTTGTTTTAGCTTGAAGCTGTCTTTCTCTATAAAAAGATAGTTTCATTAGAACAGTTGCTCAATTGAATGAAATCACATTGCTATGGAAAACATTTTACTCAATATAAGTAGTGAGTTACAAAATTAGAAAAAACAAACTCCTATTTCCAAGAGAAAAACTGGACATCTTAAATAAAGTTCTATGAGCTTTTTTTTATTCATAAGAGAAAAACAAACCTCAGGCCTGTGAATGGAACACTAGCAGACCCCGAAGTGGTTTTTTTGGGGGAAAAAGTAGGAAATAAGGAATGAAAAATTAAAAAAGTAGGAAAAAAAAACACTTAAAGTAGGAAAAAATAGGAAGAGGTAGGACTACACTCACGTCAAGAGGAAACAAATTCAGCGTAAATTTTATTTCTAATGAAAAATAAACTAACAGTATTTTTGATTTAAAAACTGTCCCAAAAATAAACCAGGGGTCTGTCCAGAATTTTTCACAGGGTCCGTTTTTTGTGAAAAATCAAATAATTTTGTGAAAATAGAATTAGTTTTGTGAAAAATCAAAAAATTTCGCAAAAAAAAAAAATTGTTAAAACGAAATTTTAGAATTTAGAGATGGCACAAACTGCATCAGTTAAACTTAAAGTTGAGTGTTTTCCTCTTCTATGACAAGAAAATCATTCTGGAATTTTTTTCTGATGTTTGGCCGGGGGGGGGGGGGGGGGTGCATCGCTCTTTCAAGTATCAATATTTATCTACCATTCTGCATTATGTTAAATTTTATACTACATATATTTCTGTACAATATTTCAAATAATTGTAACAAAAATATAAATAAATAAAACAAAATTCAGAATAGGGTTCAGCATTCAACTTTTTGACCCAAGACTCTCTTAAAAAGCACAGAATTTCGTTTAAAACTTATAAATTCCGTGATTTTAACAAAAATAAAAAGATATTTCAATTGTTTACCTCTTAAAGCGTAATAGTCATCAAAAATTCGAAAAATCGGATTCCCATAGCGGATGCAAAGAGATCGCAATTCTCAAAGTGAAGGCATCAAAAGTATAAAAATGGCTTGTAAAAGAAATATTTTTGATAAAATTATTTTAAAATTGCATTTTAGAGTCCTATGATAACATATCATTAATATCTGTGGACACGGTTGACCCAAAAAAACAAAAAAATAATAATAATAAAATAAAATAAACCATCTATTCAGCATTTTAATTTTTGACTCATAACAGAAAATGGAATTTTGCTTTAAAAACTTGAAATGAGAGTTCTAACAGAAATAAAGAGACTTTTCATTTATTTGAATCCTAATAAAGCGAAGTTAGCTTGAAAAAAGAACAAAATATGATTCTCATATCAGATGTTAAAAGATTGCATTTTTCAAAATGTAGACATCTAAAGAAAAAAAAAACGGTAATTAAAAGTTTATTTAAAGTTAATCATCCTTGTTAGCATCGAAAAATCAAAATCCATATAATTTTCTCCCAAAATAACAATTAAACATCGCACCGCACCATAAAAACGCAAATATTGACAAGCCGACAAAATGATGAGAATATTTTCCAATCAAGTCATTATAAAGGTTCAACGCCAGACGCTAAGTGGTGATAGTTTTCAAGTTGGTAACCCTATCTGAAGCAATCATATTTTTTCCTCACCCTTACTATCCCTTTGCAGTTCTAAGTTCATTTCGAAAAGTGCTTACCAATGCCTTTTCAGAAAAGTTTACAACAACACCACTGCTAATTAGCTGTGATAAAACAAACAACCATTATATTTATTTGGCAGTAGCAATTATTTATCGCTTGCAGGGGCATTGCAAAAGTGGCGATTTTTTCTTTTTTCTTTTTTTTTCCAAAATTAGCCGATTTTGTATAAGCTGATCCCTCTAATTTGACTTAAAAAAGGTTCCAAAAATAATCGGTTTGTACACAGAAATATGCGTTATTTTGCTTTCAGATTTGCTCTTTCAATAAACAATTTGTGACAGATCCGATCGATCTTGTTTATCAGAAATTTGTGAAGGGTCCGTTTTGTTTGATTGGGATTTTGTGAAAGGTCCGTTTTGTTTGATCGGGATTTTGTGAAAGCAGGGGTCTGTCCAGGATTTTTCACAGGGTCCGTTTTTTGTGAAAAATCAAATAATTTTGTGAAAAAAGGATTAATTTTGTGAAAAATCAAAAAATTTCGCAAAAAAAAAATTGTTAAAACGAAATTTTAGAATTTAGAGATGGCACAAACTGCATCAATTAAACTTAAAGTTGAGTGTTTTCCTCTTCTATGGCGAGAAAATCATTCTGGATTTTTTTTCTGATATTTGGCGGGAGGGGGGGGGGGGTCGGGCATCGCTCTTTCAAGTATCAATATTTATCTACCATTCTGCATTATGTTAAATTATACTAGATATATTTCTATACAATATTTAAAATAATTGTAACAAAAATATAAATAAATAAAACAAAATTCAGAATAGGGTTTAGCATTCAACTTTTTGACCCAAGACACACTTAAAAAGCACAGAATTTCGTTTAAAAATTATAAATTCCGTGATTTTAACAAAAATAAAAAGATATTTCAATTGTTTACCTCTTAACAAAGCGTAATAATCATCAAAAATTTGAAAAATAGGATTCCCATAGCAGATGCAAAGAGATCGCAATTCTCAAAGCGAAGGCATCAAAAGTATAAAAACGGCTTGTAAAAGAAATATTTTTCATAAAATTATTTTAAAATTGCATTTTAGAGTCCTATGATAAACATATCATTAATATCTGTGGACACAGTTGACCCAAAAAATAAATAAATAAATAAATAAATAAATAAAATAAAATAAACCATCTATTCAGCATTTTAATTTTTGACTCATAACAGAAAATGGAATTTTGCTTTAAAAACTTGAAATGAGAGTTCTAACAGAAATAAAGAGACTTTTCATTTATTTGAATCCTAATAAAGCGAAGTTAGCTTGAAAAAAGAACAAAATATGATTCTCATATCGAATGTTAAAAGATTGCATTTTTCAAAATGTAGACATCTAAAGAAAAAAAAAACGGTGATTAAAAGAGTTTATTTAAAGTTAATCATCCTTGTTAGCATCGAAAAATCAAAATCCATATAATTTTCTCCCAAAATAACAATTAAACATCGCACCGCACCGTAAAAAACGCAAATATTGACAAGCCGACAAAATGATGAGAATATTGTTACGAATTCTGTAAATAGTAATTATTGTAGTAACATAACCTGTAAATAGTTTCCCGTAATGAATATACAACCCCTTAACATATGGCTAAAGTATACAACCCCCTATTCTTTTTTTTCTTATTTCATTCACTGATTTTATCAATGAAAGTGTAGTTGTAGAACGTTGTAGCCTTTTCTGGAATATTTGAGAGATTTCTTTCGGTGTATATAAGCCGTTAGCGATGGATAAACAGTTTAGTTTCGATTGAGAATTCGTTAGTGTATTGGCTCTGTTTATAGCGAGGCATTTCGCTGTGTTTTTTTCGTATTTGGAAGTAAATACGTGTGTAAACGTTGAGTTTACGGTGTTGTGTGATAATTGCTTAATTGCTGATGAATAATTTAGCAGTTGTTAACGATTTCTCCTGTACATAGTGTAAATAAAGCTCCTGTGTTTTTATCAAGAACTGTGTCTTCATTTCAAGAAAGTGGAAGTCGCGCCGGATCCGTTACAATATTTTCTAATCAAGTCATTATAAAGGTTCAACGCCAGACGCTAAGTGGTGATAGTTTTGAAGTTGGTAACCCTATCTGAAGCGATCATATTTTTTCCTCACCCTTACTATCCCTTGGCAGTTCTAAGTTCATTTCGCAGATATATATTATTATTGTTTATTAAATCATAAGCGGGGGGGGGGAAAAAAGTGCTTACCAATGCTTTATTTTCAGAAAAGTTTACAACAACACCGCTGCTAATTAGCTGTGATAAAACAAACAACCATTAATATTTATTTGGCAGTAGCAATTATTTATCGCTTGCAGGAGCATCGCAAGAGTGCCGATTTTTTCCTTCTTTTTTCAAAATTAGCCAATTTTGTATGAGCTGATCCCTCTAATTTGTCTTAAAAAAAGGTTCCAAAAATGATCGGTTTATACACAGAAATATGCATTATTTTGCTTTCAAATTTGCTCTTTCAATAAACAATTTGTGACAGATCCGATCTTGTTTATCAGAATTTTGTGAAGGGTCCGTTTTGTTTGATCGGGATTTTGTGAAAGGTCCGTTTTGTTTAATCGGGATTTTGTGAAAGGTCCGTTTTGGTTGATCGGATTTTTGTGAAGGGTCCGTTAACGGACCCAAATATCCTCTGGCCAGACCCCTGGAAAGGTCCGTTTTGGTTGATCGGATTTTTGTGAAGGGTCCGTTAACGGACCCAAATATCCTCTGGCCAGACCCCTGTAAACCAACAGTACTTTTGAAGTATTAAAAGAATTAAATGAAAGACAGAGTTGCAAAAACAAAACGAAATAAGCTGAAAATCATCAGTATCAAAAAAAAAAAAAAAAACTGGTGGAAAGAAAGATATTAATTACAAAAATATGAAAATAAAATCAAAACAAAGAAACACTCTCCAACAACACAGTAATAAAATTTTTAAGTGTGACAGAATAAAATGATAAAGAGCGCGATTGCAAAAAAAAAAAAATAATAATAATAATAATAATTTTAATGAAACTCATATTTTTGTGCAATAAAACCATTTTTGTTGAAGATTTGTTTTGTCAAAAATGAAAACATTCCTTCGAGAGCATCCATTTATTATTTCAAAATACTAACACTTTCAGCTCCTGTTGTCATAAACTATGATACAAAAAGCAAAGCAAATATTAAATTAGTTTTAGTTAAAAGTAATCAGCAGCTGACATGAATTCTTGCATAAACAGGAGCAGATGTTTGTATTTGAAAAAAAGAAAAAGAACTGAAAATGCAAAATTAAAATAAAGTTGTTCTTAAATATGGAACATAAAATTTATATTAAACTAAATAAATAACGAAATACGCAAACTAAATTGTATTATGTTATATATTTTTAGCATTCAACATAAATTTTTGTTTCGGGCACGTCATTTATGGGAGTCAGTGGGGTCTATTTCTCCCGTCCCTGGCTTTGGAAAACTAATGCTTAACTAGACAAGTTTGTGCAGTGTTTGTTGTTTTCAGATAAAATTTGCATTCAGTATACATTCTTCGATGACGGGCCAGTTTTAATTTTAATCAAGCAATAAAAACGAATATTGTTTTATTGGTTTGTCGATTTTTTTTACCTCCTTGTCCCAAAATTTTTGTTACCGAAAAAAAAAGGAAAAACCCATGCATGATAAACGTAACATTTTTATCAAAGACAAAGATCATTTACTAATGTTTCTCTGTGCATAAAAGGGAAGGCATATAGTTTCTCTCAACCCTCACCATACAACAAAAATATTCATTCGGAAATTGTTAACCAAATTGAGAGTGAAGGGGAGCACATGGCATCAAATGTCTGCATATATTTCCCCCCACCCCTTGATCAGGCGCCATTAGTACAATAACTTGCAGTAGATACGCCGCATCGGTATAATTTCCGCACCCCGGAAAGATCCGTCAAAAAAAAATTTATGTTCAGAAATGCCGCATTGCCATAAACTCAGCACATAAAAATGATGAGCAACTCCACCGATATTGATGATACATCAGAATAGAAAATACCCATTTAAAAAATACAACACATTTATGCTTGTGGTTCTATCTCCCAACTTTTAAAATTTGAAGAAATAAAAATGGAATATCGCATTTAAATTAATTTCCAATTTTTCTCCAAAAATCGGGAATGTTTTGCAAATCTAGGTTGTTTTTTTTTCCTGCAAATACTCTTTGCAAGGAAAGAAAATAATTTCTTTTAAATTTTAAAATCATGTTTACGATTTTGAATGAACAATAATCATATTTCTGTATGAAAAAAGTTAGTTTCCGCTATAATTTTTGAAGTGGTCGGTTTTTGCGAATTTCTGTCGCTTTTATTTTGTATTAACATCAATAAAATATGTAACAGTGTACAGGTTTCTCATTTTTTTTCTTTCTTACATTCCTTTCAAGGTTTTACATCGGTGCGGCATTGTAAAACTAAAAATCAATGCACAATTAGAAATGCTATACTAAAGAAAGAAAAAAGTAGGAAAATAAGGAGAGAGCTCTAAAAAGGAGGAAAAATAGGAACTCTTCGGGGTCTGCGCTAGGCCGGGCACCAGATTTTATAAAGGGGCGGGGGGGGGGGGAATTATGCATTCAAGTCATGACCTTTTTAATCTATTTTCAATGTGGAAAAAAGTTTCATTTATAGATTTTGCAATAGTTTCTTTGCATTGACTGAATGGCTGAGCTTTCAAACCTACATGGCAATTCCGTGAAAAACAAGAGCATTGAGTCCATTTTATGTTTAGAATATTTTGTCTCAATAGTTTCACATATATTTTTTTTTCACTAAAGAATCGACGAGAAAATCATTTTTACATTTTTACTTTTATCTACATGAAAATCATTTTCATGTAGGAAAGACATTCGTCTATTCACAGAAAGTGCATGATAATAATAGAAAGCTGTTTCTATCTATATATGAGAAAAAATGTTTAATTTTGAATCAAAAGAGAACAAATACAAGGTTCTTTCAGGATGGGCAAGAAGTTTTTAAAAGTCACATTTTAAAAATCTTTTAGATAAATTACATTTCTATTCATGCATTCAACAAAACCTATAAAAAAAAACCTTTTAAAATTGATGAATGTCATAGAAGTGCAAAAGCAAAAACTAAATGCATATTTCTAGCATACATCTATAACATTTTGTTTCCACTGTTCAATTTTCCTGTCATTAATAATAAGATTTTGAACTTGGAGACATTTTTACTATGGTGAAATCGGTTTTTACCCAAAACTTCCTTCCATACTATTGTGATTCATGATTTTATCCCAATCGAGATTTTCATTTTGAATAAGTACTTTTAGTGTAGTTGGTCACTTTATGCCAGAAAATGCTACATACAGCATGCTATCCATAAAAACTGATGATCCACAAAGCACTCAACAAATTATAGCAACAAAATATAAAAAGTCTCAAGACATATGTTTTTTTTTAAATAAAATTTCGAAGCGTGATTTAAAAAACATGTAAAACTATTTGAAATGTAAAAAAGAAAATGAGTAAATAAAATAAATAAGACGGTCAAGCAATAGTTTCACTGAAGAAAAAAAAAAAGCCTTACATTGACTTATTTAATGCTTTTGAATTTGTTTTTAGCCAAGTGTGATTGTAATTAGCCAAAGTGGCTAATATCAGCCAAACCTGGCAAACCTAAGCAAGTTTAAAATTTTAAAGCGAGAAGAGACAAATTTTCATTGTTATGATTGCAAATCGTCTGCCTTACAAGTCAAATCAAAAAATTTTTCAAGGCTAACTCAATTAGAATTTATATTAAAAAACTTCTTTTCGTAAAATATCGCGTTTTTACAGAAAAAACACCGATGTAGATGAACATAGAATGCTAAACTGCAATTAATTCCAAAATTTCATCCAAATCGTTAGAGCGGTTTCCGAGATAGGATATATATATTTATATAGTCAGCCACAAGAAGTGCTTGTTTAAAGATATAAGACTTCCCGCATCCAGATTTAACTGAACTAAATGTACATGCACCTTAATTTAACGATATCCTTGATTTAACAATACTTTTTTCCAGTCCCTTAACAATTGTTAAATGACAGTTATACTGTACTTATAAAAATATATAAATTTAAAAACGTTATCAAAACTGCACTATACTTTGTTTCCATGTCCAACTGCTCTTCAATTTGTGCTACTTTTGCCTCAAGGGCTGCAATAGTTGCTTTTGTTCTGGTCCGTTGAGAAGTTTCCAGCTCTTGAAGTTTGGCACGCAATTCTTTGTTCTGTAATTCATACATATTTTTATGAATAGGCTTGTTTCACTTTAAACGTAATTACTTTATATTAATTGCACAAAATAATTTTACCTGTCTTTCTAATATCATCCTATTATTTTCCAATTTCTGAGTATTAGATCTTTCACTAGCTAAGTCATTTGTCAACTGTTCAATCTGAAACAAAATATATAGCATGAAAGTTCGATTACAATCATAAAAATTTGTGTTAATCAATCATTTTTTTATTTGACTTTTCAATTAATATGTTCAATTGGTCTTCACCTGTCCCTGTGATTTACGAGCTTTGTCCATTAAGATTTCTGAATTGCTCTGTTCTTCTTCAAGTTCCTCTTCCAACTGCTGTATACGAGCTTCCAAGCGACGTTTCTCATCTTGGAGCAAGGATCTGTAAACAAAAATTTTAAAATGCTCAAGTTTGAGAGTTGTATTCTTGTGTAAAAATGAAATGCACATTTTCAAAGAAAAAAAAAGAAAAACTAAGAACATCTAGTTTTCTCTCACTCAGAAATTCTGGTATAACTTTCGAATCAATAGTAAAAAAGTAATATTTTGATACATAAGTTAAACATAAATATCTTCATGAAGTCCTTTTAAAATAGACACTATAGTAGACACAGAAATTATTCTTTTTAAATATCTAAGAATATTTTATACTCTCCCCACCCCTACCTCTTTTTTTTTCCTCTAAATACATGTTAGAAGCAACTACAAATACATGTTAGAAGCAACTACAAATTCATGTTCATAGATTGTAAAAAGAATAATAATAAATAAACATATTTTGTACATAAAAATTCAAAATTAATGTAATAACACCCTGACAGTGAATTATTACTACTAATTACTTAGTGCTGAAACAATTTTGTATGTCTAAATTCAAGAAATATTTTGCTGGTGTGCAAAGTTGTTTTTTAATAAATTAAGTAACAGCAAATAAACTATTATCATTTAGTGGGGGGAAACATACCCTCTGGATACAGTAGTATTGATTTCTTCTTGCAGTTCATCCCTTTCTGCTTCAACAGTTCTACGTAACCTCTCAGAGTTGGCGAGATCCTCTTGGACTTGGATGATTTCCATTTCCATTGCTTTCAATTTCTTTTCTGCCTCTTTCAACTGGAGAGCTAATTCTTCCTTAGCTGCATGATCAGCTTCAGCATCATGTTGATATTCCTTCAATTGGCTCTGAAAGAGAAGGATACATTACACTAAACTGACTTGATTTTTAATTAAAATCTTTCATTTTGCAATGAGTTGTTGCTTAAGTTTGATGAGGACTAGGTGCTTGCATTTTGCCTCTGTTACATATCGTAATATATATTTTATTGAAATAGATTTACAGATAGTGTGAAAGAATTTACAGCAAAAAAAGGCAAAAACAAGGACTGTAAAATCCACCACCTGTGAGACAAAGAGGAAGTTAAAAACTATTTTTTTCCAAATCCAGAGACTCAGAATAGCCAATGGCCAGAGAATTAGCAGAAACACCAATTAGAACCTAATTAGTAAAAGTTTTCAAAAATCTATACAAAAAATTTTATTTAAGAAACTGGATTAGTTAGTAAAAACGTTTGACTAATAAATTACAAGGTTAAAAATTTATTTCAAAGTTGCAAATGTTAAAACTTATTTGTCTGCATAGCCAGTGTGTACATATAATTAGTTAATTCCATTCATTTGGTTAAAAATATTTTTCATCAAAGAAAGAAAATTTAAACCTATCATCTGTAGAGTAAATCTTAAATTGATAGTAAGATTTTGATTCTTTTTCCTGCTTTGTCTGTAATTCTATTTAGTCTGGGGTGGGGAAAAGAAACCAATATTGTATAACATTTCACAATGGACAGACAATAGTGGCACAATAAAAGATCAGAGGAGATGGTCTCAACAGGGAAACTAAGATATTAGAAAACTTTCCGATTTTCTTTTACATCTTTATATTTGTTTAATGCATAAAAAAGGACGATTCTAACAAAATGTGGCCACCTAGTGCCATTCTTGGCAATAAACCACAGGGATCAAACTAGAAAGTATCTTTACAATTGGGTTCTTACACACATTTTTATGCCTAAGTTGCCAAATCGATTAACTCCACTTTTTGAAAAAATAATCATTTCTGCTTTAATAGTGCTTAATCAATGCTTAGCATGTGAATTAATACTAAAGTTTTGGTTCACTTTTGTACATTTCTGATCCTGTGATGGCAGAAAATGTAACACAAGGGCCCATTCACTCCTATGGATAACACTATCTTCATCACTTTTCTCGACTTTTTGTTTTATGGAGTTAATCGATTTGGCGAAGGAAGCATCCATTTAATGTTTTGTAACCATATTAGATACTGTAGCTTTTTAAAATAAAAGTGAAACAATAGAATAATAGTTTTATAATTTAACTATACATAATTTAATAACAAAATTAGTGAAGAAAAGAAAACCATTTTACACTAAACCAAATGTTTTGAGGAGGAAAAACTTCTCTCAAAAAAACATTTAAGTTTTTTGATTCCTAAAAAAGAAAAAAAAAAGAGCTAGAAAACAAAATTTCAAATAATACCTGTAACTTTTTGAGCTGTCTCAATGCATCTTCTTTTACTTTATTGGCCATTTCTAATTGTTGTTCAATGTCTTTCAAATCACCTTCAACTTTTTTCCTTGCACTGATGGCAGCTGTTCGTTGTTTTCTTTCATCTTCCAGTTCGCTTTCCAGATCACGAACCTTGAAAATGTTTTCTAATTAGCAAATTCATGCTGACACATTTTCTTGATTTTACTCAATTCAATTTTTTTTTCGAATAAGTAAGTTTTCAATAAGTTAATTCTTTAAGAAAATGATTTTGCATGTTTAAAAATTTTAGAAAAAAATTCTAGGAGGCTGTTTTCATGTTTTTAAAAGAAAAGAAATAACTTAATGAAACTCTTTATCCTTTGCACCTCTCTTATTCAGTATTTTTAGGGGGGGGGGGCATTCAACAAAATATTTTGTTTGTTAACGCAATAACTATGCAAATTCAATGTAAATTGGTTTTGGAAATGCTAATTGGTCGCTTTATTTTAAAAAATAGGAGATTGCTTTTTTTTTATGTTTTCCCCACAACTGCTACACTGCTCATCTAAAAAATATGCATTTATATTTCACTAACAGAAATTGTTTTAGCAAATGAGTGAAGAATTTGGAAAAAATGTAAAGAAATATTTGATTACTTCATGCCCTTGAAGCAATTGTTATGGAAATCGAATCAGCCCTTGTAGCCCCCTACCACACAAGCAGACATTTTCTAAAAATGGTCAAAAGGAGTTCAGCATCCAGTTAAATCAAGTAAATCCATCATGCTTTGAAATTCAAAAAATTTCATAAATCCAGTACTTTTTTTCTGTAGATAAAGAAAGTAACAAGATTCTAACATTAAAAGAAAGTTAAATTAATAAAGCTTAATACTGGAACTTCAGGAGATTACTACCCATTATGCAAAATGAATAGAATACACGTTCATTATTATTTAATGATCATATCCATTAAATAATAAAAAAATTTTGAAAAAAAATAGAACCGACTTCAAAATTGCTCTAAAAAGTGAAAAATAATTTTATTCTTTAAACACCATCGATAATGCTTTTAAACATAATTTTTGAAGTTGGCGCAAAAACAAAACGTAAAATCCAGTATAACCATGCTTCGTTCATATTTTTTTTTCAGAAAAGCATCCAAAGTTACGAACGAAACATTTACAATCTCTATTCAAATATGCTGTCATCAATGCATCATGTATGTGATAGTGAAGAAACTGGTCCTGGTTAAATTTATAGTTGTATTTGAGTTATGGCTGTGAATGATTTTATCTATCGTTTTTGCGCCAACTTCAAAAATTATGTTTAAAAGCATTATCGATGGTGTTTAAAGAATAAAATTATTTTTCACTTTTTAGAGCAATTTTGAAGTCGGTTCTATTTTTTTTTCAAAATTTTTTTATTTCATTCTTTTTAGTGTAAATGTAAGTATTTCAGAAATAATAAGAAGTTACCATCACGTAACTTCACATTTTTTTCTTAAAAATGCTCCATACTAAAAAAAAAAACTATTGACACGCGTTAAACTTTAAGCGATTGGCACTAAAAACTTATCTTTGTTCCTCTCTGGAAATCATGCATAGTTAATTTAATTATAACCATTTAAGTATTACGTTTTTCCTAACTAATTTACATTCCACAGCATCTAAGTTGCTCATGATGCAATCCTGTATTTTCTTACTTAGCCCCGATCATCTGTTATCGGCATAGATGATAACGATGAAAATACTACGTAGTAGTTGAGTCAAACCTAATGGTAGCATTTTGAAAGATAAGCAGATCCTAATCAGTGCTGGAGAAAATACGGGAAACAGTAGAAACGAAATTTTAGTAAAATTCACTTCGTCCTAGTCGGGATTTGAACCCGGGTCGCTCGTGTGGGAGGCGAGAATTCTACCACTGAGCCACCGTTATCCACGGATGAGAAGTGCGAACTTCGCTACAAAATCATTTAATAGGGAAATTGCATAAAATTTACTGTTTTTTGCTCATAACTTTTTTTCTAAAGAACAAATATGGTCAAACAAAGTAATGGGACCTAAGTTGAGCCATGCCCTATCCATTAAAAAAAAGAATCATCAACATCGGTTCACTAGGTGAGACGCTATGAGTGGACAAACAAAAAAAAAACATACATACGGTATGAATTGATAACCGCCTCCTTTTTGAAGTCGGTTAATAAAGGATGCGAACAGAACTAGATAACATGTAAAACTGTTCAAAAACTCAATTTCTTTAAAATTTTCTATCAAAAAACACTATGAGCCTCCTAAGTCTTACATTGCTGACAACAACAAAAATGTAAATAGGCGAGTGAAGTGATTCTATGCAACCTTAGCATGTTTTTTATACTTACTTCTTTTTGTGTATTAATTGGCAAACCACAAAGTTGCAAAGCTACAGATATCATTCAAAGAAGAAATTTGCTTAAAAAATATCAAAACTGACTGCAAGCTTTGAAAAATTTTCTACAAAAGGCATTTATGTGTTCATCCATATTATCTGGGTTTGGATGTATGTTAGATCATTTTAACCCTTTACTGCCCACCAACACTCTGAAGTCACATCAAATTTCATTATTATATTTCCCGATAAAGTGTTTTTTTCTTTCTTGACCAGAGTGACTTGAATGGTGTAATATGAAATGACTGAGCTGGCGGTGTATTTCATGTATTTCTGCTTTAGCCCTGGCTATTGGGCCCCGGTAATTAACTGAATATACCATGTCTTGCCTTCAATCCTCGGGTTGAACCGAACCATTGCTTCGGTCACTCGTCTGGTCTGCGCTAATTCTATATTAGCTACCAGTCTGTTTGGCACTCTTGGCTTCCTTAAGAGGTTTTCCATCTCCAGCTCAGTCACTTTCCTATGCCGGGCTGATGAGTGCTAATAAGCACGAAACTGCAGTCTTCAGCTGGAAATGACTGAGCTGGCGGTGTATTTCATGTATTTTTGCTTTAGACCTGGCTATTGGGCGGTAAATTACTGAACAGAGTTAATATCGACTACTGAGCCCAATAATTGAACATCGATGTTTGAAAAGATTTTAAACTTCAACAATTTCTTTAAAAAATAATTGTACTCATATCAAACTAAATCTGAAATGGTTTTAAACAGGAAAAAAAAAGATGTTTCCTACATTAAAAAAAAACTACATTTAAAATTTCAGCTTCTATTTCTGCTCATAGAAACCACAAGTTATTTTTAAACATGCCATAATTTATTTACCTGTTTTAATAAAGCTTTCCTCTTTTCTTCCGCTTGTTCATCTTTAGCTTGGAGATCTCGTTCAAACTGAGATTTCATGGCTTGCATATTTACTTCTAGTCTTAATTTTGCATCTTCAGTTAACTGTAAATCATCTTCCAATTCCTCAATTTGGTGTTTTTTGCTCAGCTAATTGACTTTCCAGAGCCCTTTTCTGTTTCTCTAGCTCATGAACCTGATAATACATGAAAAAAAATCCATTTTATTTTTATAACATACAAAACATATAATTTACTAAGTTGAGTTAAATTATCATAATAAGATCATCCTTATAACAGCAATTAAAAAAAAAAGATAATTTTTTTTCCTCACTCTCTTTCTCCAATCTCCCTTCTATACCACAGCAACTAACATGATTCCTTATTCTTTTCGTATTGACTTTACTTACAATAAACTC
This sequence comes from Uloborus diversus, assembly GCF_026930045.1. Lineage (NCBI taxonomy): Eukaryota > Metazoa > Arthropoda > Arachnida > Araneae > Uloboridae > Uloborus > Uloborus diversus. The sequence continues at coordinate 126,732,470 of NC_072737.1, read as the reverse complement.
TGAGAAATGGTGTTAGGACTCTCAAACAATACAGTATTCATTACCTTTTCTTTCCTCATTAAAATACTAGAAACAACTTTCTTAAAACTTTCATATATACAGTAGCTCCCAAAAGTGTTCTTACACCTTGAAATTTTGTAGTAAGACAAAAATAACACAAAACTGAATTCGAATATGAAGTCTAATTTTTTTTCACACCATTCCTATGCCATTCTGAATAAAACCCAATAGTTTTTTTTTTTTTTTCAAAATATTGCCAGATTTTATTTTTGAAATTTGTCAAAAAACGAAGAGAAAGAGAAAAAATACGGCACAAAAGTCATCGTACACTGAAGTATTTTCGAATAAATTCATGGTTAAAATTATCAAATGTGGTTTTTTTTATTATTTTTGCATTGTAATGACACTGTAAAGTCATTTGCCGTTACTTTTTTGTCTATTTATTCCCTAATACTCTGCTTATTATTTTAAAATGGCAGGTATGCGTAGAAAACAACAAACACGATACGAAATTTGATTTTTTTCCCTCACAGTAGCCACAAATTGCTTTGAAATGTCTCTAAATTAGGTAATTTATACCATTCTATAGTGAAATGCTTGATAAAATGCTGTAAATACAAGAATCAGATTGAAAACAAGGTAAGAAAAGGTCAACTGGCAAAGTTAACAAAGCATGATTGGAGGTTTACAGTTAAAAAAATTATGAAAAATACACATTTGAGTGCTGAAAAAGTTTTTGTAGAATTGAATGAAACATTTTACGTTTAGTTTTGACCTAAAATTGTTCGTCAAGTTCTCTGATTATCTGGATTAAAAGAGAGCTCTTCCCGCAGAAATTTTCTCTTTTGTGCGAAAAACAGTAAGCTTACGCTTTCCGTCGTAATATCAATGATAAATAAGCTCAAAACGTTTTGGAACAACGTCTTACTTATAGATGAAAATAAATTCAACATTTTGGGTTAAATTGTTATATAATTGTAAATAGAAGAAAAAATGAGGAATTTCGTCTTAAGAACTTAGTTGGATCAGTTAATCAGGACGGTGAAAATGTTCTTGTGTGAGGGTGCATTACAGTATCAGGACTTGGAAATTTGGAATTTTTGATGAAATAATGAATCATGCTGTTTATTTAAATATTTTAAAAAACAATTTCAAACTATTAGCCCAAAATTTGGTAATCGGAAACAACTTTGTTTTTTTTAATCAAGATAACGATAAGAAGCACACGTTTGCGTTTGGTGTTTCAAAAATTGTTCTGAAGCTTAGAAATCTCTCTTAAGGGTGCTCTTCACTGAGAGTCTGAAAGATTCGGATCTAATGTTAACCTACGGGGAAAGTTGGAGCTTGTTTTACAAATTCCTGTAAAGTTTTTTTTCTGAGTATTTTTCAAGACCATGTCTGTTTCTTTTAGTTTTTACTTTTTTGATGTGTCCATTCTCCGATTTTTTAAAATTCGAGAAAAAATGAATTTCTTCGAAAATGAGGTACTGTTGGACATTTCGCTCTGTAAAACATCTGCAACTCGTGCTATCGAAATTTTAAGAACGCCCTGACACGCAAAATATTTCCAGCTCTCTTTTGAGATCTTGTTTGAAATAATGCGACCATTTTTTAAACAAATATCATGTTCTAACTATTGAAAAAAATTTCAAAATACGTTCACTTTTTGCATTTGCCCCGCCCTAGAATAGTTACCTCCCCTTTTGAGGGGTAAAAGCTAATGGGGTGTAAGATTTATTACCCTCTCATTAGTTCCCCTCAATGACCTCCGCTGGACGTCCTTTCTTCTTCCCTCTTTTCCTAAGGCTTTCGTGAAGAATCAAGTGCTTTTGAAAGTGAATCCATGTAGATGCGTGCTATTAGCTGTTAAATTCGCAACATCTGCTTTTTTTCAAATTTGTGGTTTGAAAAGAAATAGATTTGAAAGGAATATTTCTGAGTCAAATTGTTTATTTACAATATAATGAACATTGTTACAATGCTGTCGAATGCGAAAAGTTGACATTTTTCCCTTCCAGTAGAAAAATATTTTTATATATAGATTAAATCGTATTCCAGATACTGGGTATTTTGCATCGTTTTACATGTGTTTTATGTTACTACAAATGGTACACACATAAAGTGCTTTCCACAGCTCAACAAACATTTTTGAAAATTATTTGTGTCTTTAAGAGCCAGACTCGTCAAATTTCTTTAGAAGGTTTGGGAGGTGGAAAATTCAATAGCGGAAAACATTCCGTACACCAACATACTCATTAAATACATAGAAAATCATGAAAAATATATTAGCAATTTAATATGATTCAGTTAATGTAAAAAACACACCGTGGTAGAATTACTAAGCATTGTATGTATTAGTTTTAATGACGTTTTCAGCCTTATGTTGCCGACAAAGCTAACTAAAATGTGAACAATATAGAATGGGGGTTACAAATTTTCACTGTTTTCTATTTTCATTCTCAGAAGCTAGATCAACATTTTAATACAATGTAGAAAAATTAATAACAGGCATAAAGGTTTTCAGGTCACATAAGCACCCCCCCTTAAAAAAACATCATTAAAGATCGTCTTAAATTTCGTTTTTATGGCTTTAATTTCAAAAAATTTCGGGAAGGGAGTTTGTGAAAAGTCTTTCTTTGACCATAAAAAAAAAATAAATAAAAAAAAAAATAAAAAAAAAAATCGTCGTCTAAAATTGCATTTTTGGATTTCAAAAACCTGCATGTCCTCAACGTTAATGAAGATGGCCTACAATCATGTTTATAACACTTTAAAAATTTTGCCTCCCCCCCAACATCACACTAAGACTGCGTTTTTAGACTATTTCGAAAAATTTCGGGGAAAGCTTCCGAACTCCCCGTTTCCTAACAGAATTGAATAACCTGAAATTGTGTTTTTGGCGTTTCAAGTTCAAAAATTTGCTGGTGGAAGATCACAGGACCTCTTACTTACTTCCAAATACTACCAGAGATCGTCTAAAAGTGCATTTTGAAAATTTTTATTTTCGAGAAAATTAAAAGGCATAGCCCCCAAACAGAGTGCTTGGGAAAATAGGGAGTATTTCTGAGTAAATAGTATGCTTACGATAAAGATCATGTTAATTAAATATAGAAATGGTTCCCTCTCCTAAACAAGAAGCTAAATCCTTTCTCTCGCTGTATTTACATATTACTAGGAGTCAATAGAATAGAAAATGTGGGATCTCAAAAAAGATTTTTGTTCTATACGAATGAAAATTACTTGATAATCATTGGATTAGAACATTCATTTTATTCTGTGACTGAAGACAGGATACGATAATTTTTCGGCACAGAAGTGCGTAACACAGAACTTAAAAGAAAAAGTTTGTCTTGTTTGTTTTTTTTTTAATTGTGAACCCTTACTTGTACCTATAATTGCTTTCCTAAATGTAAGCTGTTCATTTTCATTTTTGTTTCAACTTTATGTATTTCCTGCAAATCTGTTTCTTGCCCTTTTTTTTATTTTTTATTATTGATTCATTAAATGCAAGATGCATGAAAACGAGGCAGAGCGATAAAAACTTTAAAATCTGGCAGAGCGAGGCGTTGAGATTTTTTTCATCTAAGTATTTCGAGATTTTTTTTTTTTTTTTTTCAGGCAGATATACATGTAGGTAATATTTTCGTGCCTTCTGAGAAAAAGGACAACCCTTAATATTTATTATGACAACTAACGAGGATCAGACACCAACAAGACTCATTAGAAAATTTTAATAAAAACTCAATGTGTTGAAGTAGAAGCACTATATACACTATATGACCAAAAGCATCGGGACACTTTCAAAAATTCACATGTTTAGGGATTTCTCGAGAAATAATAGACCAATTGCTCTATAATTTGTTTCGCATAAAATGTATACTCTAGTTGTCATTTTCCAATAAAAATTAAGTCTGCTATTCATTTAGGGGACCGACAACAAATTGAGTAAAAAAGTTTTTTTTATAATTTTTCATTGCAAATTGCTGGGAATAAGCTATAATTTTCAGAAATGAGTTAAAAATCTATCAAAAACTTATTTTTATATTTTTGTGAAAGTATCTCTTATACCCATGGAAATATAAGCATTTCTTTCAAAAATGCAAAATTTTTTTGAAGGTTTTCGCCTTATATTACGCAGAGTATTTCGTCAAACGTTACTAAACTTTTAAAATATTTGACAGCATTTTAGAGAAACATAATAATAAAATTTGAAGTTAAAATATTGAAAATTTGTTGAAATATGAACAGTTAAAGCTATTAATTTTTCACTGCGCAGACACGAAAGATAGCAATTTATAACGTTCATAATTCAAAGCTCAGATACATCCTACAATCCATGAAAAAAATTCCACCGCAATTTCTTTAAATTTTAAAAAGTTATCAGCAATCTAATGAGCCGAATTTCTATAATTCTAGGATAGGCGACGAATGGTAAGGAATTGTTAGCAAACTGGCAACACTTTCCTGCCATCGTTATACAGTGATTCATGATAAGAACAGATTATTTGTTGCTGATCCCCTAAATGAATATCAGACTTAATTGTTATTGGATTTGACGTCTGGAGTATACTTTTCATGAGAAAAAAATTACAGAGCAGAGAGCAATTGGTCTTTTATTTTTTGAGAAATCCGTAAAATTGTGAATTTTTGAAAGTGTCCCAATACTTTTGGTCATATAATGCATGTAATACCTCATGTATTTTGCCGAATTTAGTAACTGGGAATCTGAGACTCTAAAAGTGCTAGGTTTAGTTTTATTGCAAAATTTCAACGCAAGATAGTTTACAAACATTGAGAGTGGGGGAAGGAGTGATTTTTGCCTTTGAGCTTGGAGCAGGGTGAGCACCCTTGCATACAAAGATCAGAGAAAAATCTTTAATTTTTCAAATTCAGGAAATCCTTATCCGTAGCCGTCCGCGACTTTGCCGTTGTTATGCTCAATTTGAAAGAACTTTCACCATAACAACCCCTTGAGAAATGCTATCGTAGCCTTCTCATCTGCATATAGTACTTAGATAAATAAATAAATATTTTTTCAAAAAGAAAAGGATTCAAAGATAAAGATTAGGGGAATTTTCTGGTCACCAGTGGTGAGAAAAGGCATTTATAGTAGCCACATTTTTTTCTAGTCGCCACTACATTTGTAAAACAGGTAACTAACCAACAAAGTAGTATTTAATTTAGCACTAAAATATAAATATTATCAGTTCAAATAAAGGTTAATGTAAGTAATTAGTGGCATTAATGTTTATTGTACAATCAAGTATTAACTATGCAAAGAGGATCTAGTTTCATTTTTAAGAATGTTTTCTGCTAACTCGGATGGGGTTGGGGAGAGTGGCAAACAGGCAGAGGAAGTGAAAGAATTTCGCCAACCGATAACTAGTTAGTCCCCAATTTTATTCGGCACTCGATTTTTCAGATTTATTAAGTAGGATCATCCATTTTTAAAGAATATTTTTTTGTTAGAATTTGGAGTTCATTTCGTTAAAATTCAGTGTGGTCATGTAGGCTATCTTTTTTTTTCCTTCCTTTTTTGATATTATCAATTTTCAATAACGAACATTTTTCTAAAAATAAAACGAATTTATAAATTTATTTATTGCAAATATTCATTCATTCGTTAATTTTTCCTAGATGAGATCAGGAACCGTATTAATGGGGAAAAAAATCTTCGTTTCAAAAATTAATTTTAGTGCGAATGCAAATAAATTAATATCACAAGCGGGATTGCAAAATGCCGCGCCTTTTACACTGAGTAATTTTTCTTTTACCTATGTAGTCAAGACTCAAGAGGGAAAGAACTAGAATTTCCTTGGAAGGGTCTGTAAAAAGCTGCGGTTTCATTTCGCCGTCAGCTATTACCTCCTTCGACTACTCTGCACAGCAGGGGAGCGTCCGGTCTGTCCCCCTGCAAAATGTGACAGGTCACATGATCCACACTTTCATCGGCCACCGCTTGTTCTATTGGTTGTTGAAGTGTCAATCACTTCACTGATGAACATTGCTTTCGTTTAAAGAAAAAGCCCATTTTCAAGCGAGATCGTTTTTCTTCCCCACTGAAGAGCAGCCTTAAATCGCCAGGCTTAAACTTAATGGAACATATTTGGAGATATCTGGTAGCTAGATTACGAAAATAGACCATTGAAATGAAAAGCGACCTAGAAACAGTAAGACTCGAAGTGCGACTGTACACTTACTCAGAAACTGCACAAAAAAAAGAAAGAAAAAAAAACAATGAAATCTATTCCCAGACGTTTAAAAGCTGTTGTTGATACTGAATTATATTCTACTAAATAATAATTTTGTAAAAAGTTAGATTATTTACTAATTTTTTGACATTTTTTCAAAGTGTACGAAGATTTTTGTGAGATAAAATTTCCAGCACTTTTTGTTTTTTTGTTTTTTAAAAATTACGTTTTAATTTTTTATTAAAAATTTTCATGTAGTTTTGTTACAAATATATCATAAATCTTATATTAAAATACCTATTCCGAAATATTAACTTGAACCAAAGGATAATGGCCTATTTCATTGAAAGTCGCAGGTGTACGAACACTTTTGGGAGCCACTGTATGATTTCTGCGGAATAAAAAAGGCTGAAAGTTTTTTTCAGAAATCCGTTATTTTGAAGTTTTAAAATTACAAAAATTTTTCAAATAGCGGAAAATGTTTTTATTTGGTTAATTTTTCAAATCTAGGGAATCAAACATGTTTTAAAAAAATGAGTTTTTTATCACCAGATTATTTTTTTTTTAACTGCTTCCTCACGGTTTATTTTTGTTATTGGTTGTTTTAAGGATTTATTAGTTCTAAAGTACATGCATAGTGCATCTATATTTTAAAATATTTATGAAAATAAAGACATTTTATTTTATTTTTAACAAAAAATATCATTGAAACAAAAAATTGACTCTTTTGCAAGATGCAGGAAGATTACGGATGTACTGGGTGTTTTACTTGCAGGTGGGGAAGCAATCTGACGTTATTTTACAACATTCCTGAAAGTGAGCAGTAAATTTTAAACATCTGATATTGATTTTCTATATAAATTATTTTCTGAACAGGGGACAATATAAAGTATGCTGAACAAAAATACAAAGCTTTTTTTAGAAGCTATAAACATGGGGTTTTTTGGTTAAAATCCTGGGTATTTCAGGAGTGAAGTAAAAAATGAATAACCAGGGAACAAACGACTATGGAATAAATGAGATTCTATGAGCTTGAAAATTGAAATTCCCGGAATTCCGCCAAACAGCGGAAAAAATCACATCTATGAACTTCACGGACATTGCAACAACTTTAAGCTAAATAAATGGATCATAATAAAAACCCTTAAATTTGCAATGTTGATATTAATAATAACAATGCACGTAAAAATTTGAATGAAAATTCAGTATTCTTACATTCTTATCAGCCGTTCCCTGGCTATTAACCAATTCATCAAGCTCCATTTGCAGCTGTTTTCGCATCCTTTCAAGCTCTTCCATTTTGTCTTGACTATCTTCATATGCTCTAGTTAGGGATAAAATTTTTGTTTCCTTCTCTCTGGATTCTCTTTCAGCATTATCCCTTTCTAGTGCAATTCTTTCAGAAATGGCTTTTTCTTCTGCTAATAGTTGATCGAATTTCCTCTGTTTTTTCTCTAATTCAGAAACTTTTGTCCGTTGACTTTCTAACTCCATGTTTAGATCGTCAACCTATTTTTACAATTAGAAAATAATATGAAATGACAATTACAATTGAAAACTATTAAATTTTTCATACTATTGTAAATAAAATAATTTGAAATTGAAGTTCAATAGCAACTACATTAATAGCAAAATTTCAAAAACTGATTCTAGATGCTTGATTGAAAATATATTTTTTCTCTCTTTTAAAATCTAAATAGTCATAATTCTAAGTTACATTTTAAAAATATTTCTAAGAGACATATTAAATTTATCATGTAGCTTTTTTCTCAAAAATTGAAATTAAAAAAGCTAAGGATTTGGTATACTTTAAAATGTTACCAAACTCATTGATTAAAATCTAACTAAGCAGTACTTGCATTTTGAGTGGGAAAGTAAAACATTTGATTTATAAAAAAAATATATATTTATTTTTACTCATTTCTCTTAGACCCACTTTAACTTCTTGAATTTAATATTTTTTTTTTTTTTTTTTGAAAAACTTGACTGCCTTTGCATAGTAAAAAATAAAAATAGTGTAACTCATCCAAAATCCAAGGAAACTTTCAAGAATTCAGACGTAACACAAAAGTCACTTAAAGTCCTCATTTCTAACTACAACAACTACCATTATAATATGTTTTTAATTTTAGCTATGCAAATTTTATAACTCAAAAATTATGAAGAACACTCCCTGAAAATTTGAGGACAAATGAGGTTTTTCGTCTTTTTTACCAAAAAAAAAAAGGAATGGGTGGTCTTTCTTTTTAGTCCCTATTTAAAAATTTAAATAAAAAAACCTACTTAGGAAAAGAGCTGTTTCATACGTTAATTGTAAGATTTTTATCATATAATTTACTTACTATAACATTCCGAAGTCAAGAAAACTAATTATGGATTAAACTTTACCTGAACAGATAAATTTTTTTGGAAAAAACCAGAAAACATATGAGGTAGTGTGAAGCAAAGGGATGCAAGTGGCAAAATTAAAAATTTGGAGATAACTAGTACAAATGGTAGGTGAACCCCTCCTCTGTCTTGGAAAAGAGATAGAACTAGAAGCCCTGGTAGGTGCTGCTGTACAGCATGATTCAGAAAAAAAATTCAATGAAAGCCTATTTAGGACGTAATCTTTATACGCGTTTCACTCAAAACTTGAAAATGTCCACTTGCATCCCTCTGCTTCTCATTGCCTCATATGTAAAGTAATTAAAATATTAATGCATAAAATGTTATTGCTTATTATTATAATAAATCATTTTGAGCAAGCAAAATTTTTTTAATTGAACATAAATTAATTTTCAGATTTTCCCCCTGACCGGTGTCAGTCCGATAGACCAGCAGTTGAGAATTGCAGGTCTAAAACATGCTATGTAAAACAGGGCAAGCACCAAACAAAGTGTATAGTTAGAAGAAAGAGACAATATGATAAATCAAATACAGGGAGGATGTGAAGAAAAGGGAACAATTTAGGACAGGTCAAAAATGAATTTAAAACATGTTCCAATGTTGCAGTGATTATGTTTTTCTAGATTTGATTTTAAAAAATAGTGGATTTTATAATCCTGTGATTTATAAGGAGCAATTAAATTAATATGTAATAAAAATATGAAAAAAAAAGTAAAACTTGTATTAATCTATAATTTTGTTAACGAAAATTACACATAAAACAGTTCAAGCTGATTCATATTCAATTGAATTCTCTACATCAGAACACATTTTATGTTTTTTGATGCTACCTATTTTTAACATTTTGAGAACTGTTCCAGCATTGTTTTAGATTGTAGAAAATAATCTAAATATAAATATTAATAAAAAACATAATTAATACAAATACAAATACAAAAGTGACGACCAGCAACAGGCTCTGGGCCCAGCTAGACTGGTCCTAGTCAATTTACAATCCCCAGTGAAGATCAATGGCCCTCTTAAAACTGTCTACTCCTTTGCTCATTACCACCTCTTCCGGTAAGCTGTTCCAAGGTTCCACTACCCTGCTAAAATAATAATTTTTCCTAATATCCATGTTAGCCTGAGATTTAAATAGCTTAAAACAATGACCCCTTGTCTTGTTTTCAGTGCTAAACTTTAGCCCCGTAACATCTTTCGTTTTAATAAATTTAAACAGCTGAATAATGTCCCCTTGGTCTCTTCTTTGTTCAAGACTGTACATTTTTAGCCTTCTAAGCCTGGAATCAATCTAAGTGGGAAAGTCCACTTATTAGCCTTGTAGCCCGCCTTTGAACCCTTTCCAATACATTAATATCTTTCTTAAGGTAAGGAGACCAAAACTGAACAGCATACTCCAAATGGGGTCCTACCAAACTTCTATATAAGGGCAGAAGAACTTCTTTAGATTTATTTGAAATAGATCTATTGATAAACCCAAGCATCTTATTGGCTTTGTTGCTAGCAATGCTGCACTGTTGGCTAAACTTTAAATCCTGACTTATTAGGACCCCCAGATCAGTAACTTTGTCTGCCTGACTAATGACTGAACCTTGCAAATAATAACTTGTACACTTATTTCCATGTCCTAAATGTAGCACTTGACATTTCCCAACATTAACAGCCATACCCCATTTATCAGCCCACTCCGTAATATGATCTAGATCCTCTTGCAGCCGATTTGCTTGTTCTTCATTTTCTACAGTCCCCATAACTTTGACATCATCAGCAAAACAATTCATGTTCCCAGAAATATTTTTGTGAATATCGTTCATAAAGACAATGAACAAAACAGGCCCTAACACTGATCCTTGAGGAACCCCGCTTAAGACCTCACTCCAATTAGAATAATTTCCCCTTACAACTACTCTTTGTTTCCTTCCGGTCAGCTAATTTTTTACCCAAATGAAAGTTTTCCCTCCTATTCCTATATCAGCTAATTTGCTAAGTAGAGCAACATGCGGTACCTTATCGAAAGCTTTTTGAAAATCAATGTAAACAACATCTACAGGCTTCTTATTGTCCAAAGCCATGGTAACTTTGTCATAGAAATGTAATAAATTAGTTTCACAAGATTTACCTTTCCTAAAACCATACTGAAAACTAGTCAATATATTATTAGTCTCTAGAAAATTTACTATCTTAATTTTCATCAATGTTTCAAAAATTTTGCAAACCACCGAAGTTAGACTCACAGGTCTATAATTTCCCGCACTCCCTTTAGACCCTTTCTTGAAGAGCGGTGTAATGTTAGCCAGCTTCCAGTCCTCTGGCACTGTAACCGAAATTATAAGAAGCATTGAAAATGTTTGCGATTACATCTGCTAATTCCTCTGCACATTCAACTAAAATTTTTGGATAAATATTATCTGGCCCCGGAGCCTTAGTCTCTTTAATTTTTTTCAAATGAAGTAAAACGTCATCCCTGGAAAATACAAAGTCCTCAAGCTGTACTATAGCTTGTGTCTTGTTGGTGTCAACTGTTGAGATACAGTTATCGTTAAAAACACTCGAAAAAAAGTTATTAAGAACATTAGCAATATCACTATCGTCCTGAATTAAAATTCCGTGCTCATCAACCAGTAGCCCAATATGACTATTTCGAACCTTCCCCGAATTAGCGTATGCAAAAAACCTCTTGGGATTCCTGTTTATGACACAGGAAATGTTCAAGTCTAATTGTCAAAAAACAAGCTTTCTTAAAATTGATTGTAAAGTATTTTATGGCATCTATGGCATTTATTAAAGTATTTTATGGTTAAAAGGTTTCCTTTGAAATGTTTCAGAGGAACTTATTTACGTACTTCTGACTGAAGCTTCTTTTTAGATTTAGACAATTTATCATTAGTAGCTTGAAGTTCCTCAATTTGTCTTTGTAATAATTCAATGTCTTTCGTTTGTTTCTTTCGAACTTCTTCAAGGATGGCAACTTGTTGGGCTTCATCATCTGCTCTCTTTTTAAGCTCTTGCAACTAGGAGAAAAAATAAAGCAAATAAATTAGTCTGCTTAAAAATGATACATGTAATAAAAAAGACCAACATGCCAACAATTTCTGTAGGGAATGCACTTAAAACAAATTGCTTGTAGCTGAAACTGGCAAAATAGTCTCACCTTTTTCACCACTCTACATGTTCTATGTTACATTAGGAAGCAAAAAGGATGAAAAGTTTTTTCATCCTTCCTACTATTACAGACTGTTATACATAACATTTTAACATTGAAAAAATGATTATTTTCCAAAACAAATACATTTCGTACCATTCTAGCATTATTACCCACTTACCTCCCACCTTCTCTTCCTCAACTCAACTTTTTCTTTCATTCTATCACATAATGCTGTATAATTTACAGGTTCAGAAGAAAAAAAATTGAAATTAGCTCAAAAAAATCTGTCTTACCTGCACATTTAAGAGAGACACTTGTTTCTCAAGATTTTTCTTTGCTTCTTCTTCCTCATCTAATTGATCTTGTAAGCATTCTTTTTCACTCTCAATCTGCCTGAGACGGGAATTGAGTGCAAGCTTTTGCCGTGTTTCTTCTTGAAGCAAGTCCTGAGCTTCAGCTAATTGACTCTCCAGAACTCCAGCAAGCTTAGCAGCAGCTGTGGCTTTTGTGTCAAGTTCTTCCAACTGAGCAGTAACCGCATCCAATTCAGTTTGCAACTTCTGAGCTCTTTCCATGTGATCTGTTCTGGCTTTATCGACATCAGAAAGTTTGGCTGTCATGTCTTGGAGCTGAGATTCTAACTGCTTCCTCTTCCTTTCAGAATCTTGTCTGGAAGCTGACAGTGCATTAACCTCATTTGTCAATTCTGCTTTCTCAGCTTCAAGATTGGATTTAGCTTTCTCTAAAGATGCCTTGGTCTAAAAGAGTTGAATCATGAAAATCATAAAAGTGAAATTCATTAAAATAAAATGTATAAAACAGGTATCCAAAAGGAATTCAACCAAAATAAACTATATCATCAAAAGTATAAATAAGTCACGTTAAATTTTCAAAACATATAAATTCTGAATTAGTTGATGAAATGGTATTTTGAATCTATCTTTTAACCTTCCTTTTGAAGAATATAAGCTGAAGTAAAATATTGAAGTTTACTGTGTTACAAAAAAAAGTATACTTTTAGAACAATAACTTTGATTGTGATTATGAAGTTTCCGACATGAAAAAATAACTAAATAAATAATTAGAATTCAACAATTTATAAAATAAACTTGAACTTATGAAGCATATATGTACCACAATAATCCTTAAAGGGTCAGAAGTTAAATTTTCTCATTTTCAGCAAACATTTGTCTGTGTAACTCTGGTTTAAAATTGAAACTCATAACCTTTCACAATTTTTTCCCTAATGTTTTAACAAAATGTACATGAATAATTTGCATGTCCTTAACTAAATAGCATTGGTTTTAAGAAAAATTAAAATGAGTACAAAAATAAATAAAAATAAGTACTTACCTTCTTTATTACATCTAACTGTTCATTTAGATTTTCAATAGCTGTGTTATGTTTTTGCCTTAAATCTGCAATTTGTGCTTCATGTGATACAGTTTCATCTTCAAGAGTTTTCTTTAACATGGCTAATTCTTGCTCTCTTTTGGTTCTTAAATCTTGCTGAGCAGCAGTACTTTCAGCTGAATCCAGAAGTTCATTTTTCAAAGCCTCCAGTTCCTTCACAATGAAAATATAAAAATAAAACAATATTCAAAATACATCTTATTTATTTTTTTAAAAGATAGACTAAGACATCATACAAAAGAAACAAATAAAAGTTATATCGCTGCTAATTATTTTTAAAAAAATGTCAACCATTGTATGTTGAAGCTTAACAAGCGTTCAGTTTCAGTATAATTAAATGCACACCTTTTAGTCAATAGAAACGATTCTTTTTATTTGGGGGGGGGGGGAGACATTTACATAAGCTCAAAAAACTTTCTTTGAACTCATAGCACGAGCACAGTAATGTGGGTACAGCTGGTTGCAAAAAAAGCTACCATCTATTAATATATACACTAACTATAAAAAAGATATTAAGGTAGCACTTCTTAAAAGAAGCTATAGAAAAACCTTCAGAATCCAAACTCTAATAGCACAAAAAAAAAAAAAAAAAAAAAACTGACTGTTCAAAGCAAAATTCCATGCAGACATTTTAAGTTAAACTTTTATGTTTGATATGTATTAGCAAATACAATACTTACATAAGAGCATCAAATTATATAATGCACAAAGTTGTATTAATTTCTTCTTAAAATTACAAACTGCAATTTATTTACAAAGCCAAGCAAATGCTTATAATTATTTATCAATAAATCTATTTCAAATATTTTAAAAGGTTCTTTTACCACTATATGAAAGTTTGGCAAGACCTCATTGGAATATGCTGTTTAGTTTTGGTCTCGTTATCTCCAGAAAACAATCACCTCAATAAAAATGGTTCAAAGGAAGGTGGTTAGGCTTATAAGTGAACTTAAAGATTTAGGCTATATCTTCAAGCAAAGGACAGTGAAATGGGTTTTTTTTTCTTCTGATGTCTAGATTTTTTTTTTTTTTTTTTTTTGTATTTTTAAATTTTACATAGGGTAACAGCACCAGTAACAGACATGCTTAAGACACCGATCTCAGGTTAACTCCATTTTCTCAGCCTTTTAATGTATTTAGACTTTTAAAACTATTTTTCTCACATGGAACTATATCTCATCTAACGTTTGGCTGCTTCTGGATCTTCTTAATTAGTTAATTCTATTTTTACTTGTGCAATTTCGAATAAAAGTCCAACCCCCCAGTAACAGAAACCGACAATTCTGATGATACTCAGTAACACATAGGATGAGGAAAGGGTGAGCAATTGACAGAATTCCTTTTTTCTCTTCAAAATGTGCAAAAAAATCTTCATGTTTAGATCTAAAACCTTATTAAATTCAAATGAAAATGAAACACTGCCAGACCTTGTGGTGGCTCCTTGGTGTGGTTATGAAACCTTCCACTACTGCCTTGTAAATACCAACTGGCTCATAAAATTCACTCTGATAACACTAGATGGTTGCACCCTAATCATAGCAGCAACATCAGTTTTACCCACATAAAATTCTTATTATTTAAATCCAAACTTACAACTGTCTGTTATTGGTTCCATTATCCTACATATGTTCTAGACAGCTAATCATCTGAAGATGAGGAGTGAAGGTTGAACATCACTCGTTTTTGGAAATACTGCATCATTTCAGATAAATACTTCAGATAAAACATAAAACTTTCTATTTATTTTTATAATTTTCTTCACAAGCATACATAAAAGTAATTTCACCTCATTTAAGTCTCGTTTCTGTTTTTCTACTTTGGCACGAGTCTGGCGTTCTGAATCTAAATCTTCTTGAAGCTCAGAAAGCTGACTTTCTAATTCACGTAAAGTCTTTTGAGCTTGTGTTTTACCAGCACTTTCTTCATCACACCTATAAAATTAACACATTATAATTAATAATTATTTTCTGGCATAAAAATTATCAACAAGATCATTGAAGCTTAAGATTATTTTTTTAAAGTTTTTTATTTATTTATTTTTTGTAACTTTTGCTAAATTTACCAACTCATCCCTAATTTTCAAGAATATCAGAATTTCATAAATTTTATCTACAGTCTAAAAAAGATGACAGTAAAACTTGAAGAATTACAGGATTGTAAATCCCCTTCCCCTTTTTTTTAAATAGAAAAGATAAGACACTGCACTACAGATGCAATCGCTGTACAAAATACATAAATAAGTATGCATGTTTGCTCGAAAGTGCTCACTAGAATATATTATGCACACATACTATGATGTTTCGTCTTCTCTCATTCCCCAGGGCGTTATTCTGAGCAGGGCATTTCAGGGCATCTTTTGGGTTCATGAAAGCTTCCAGCACAAGGGTTCAGTCTTAGAATTAGTTACTGACTATCTCAGGTGTGAGAAAACGGGATGGAAGTGGTTGTCACATCAATTGGATTAGTTTTTTGAAAACAAGTTGAATTAGCTGCCCCCTCCTCGACTATACAAACTTGTTATAGTCACACATTATTGAATGCATTTTCTTTTTTTTCCCCCAATAAAATGTATTGGTACCCTTTTGGCAAAGGAAGTACATATCAAGATCTTATGTTGATGGCCAGAAAACTATCCAAAGTTGTGCCAAACTTCCTACTGCTAAAGCATCCCATCAACCTATTAAAATGCCTGGAATTTCGGCAGAAAGGCATACTTGCTATGCCTCTTCAAAAAAGACATTTTAGGAATTCACAACCTCTTTGATTTCCTTCCGCTTTTGACTAAACCTTGTGGAATGCCACAATAATATAGTATTTTTTAAAGAGTAAAAAGCAAGAAATATTCATTTTTAAAATGCAATAGAATGTCTAAAAGAATTAATAATTACAGTTTAAACAACTCATTGAATAAATATCCGTATGCTGGTACTTTTACCTTATCTTAGTGACAAACGATTAGGGAAACAAATTATGCATAATAACAATAGCAAATGAATAGTAAATGTAGACAGATAACAAATTAGTAACAGTGTTAGACCTAACAGGCAACACATTAATATTACACAAACGATTTTATAATTTAAATGACAGCCCTATCAACTACAGGGAAAACATTTGAAAACTCATCATCTACATTGCTTTTTTATCAGAATTTACCTTAATAATGCTTGATTTAATTCATCTTCTTTCTTGGATAATTGCTGTTGCATCTCTTCAACTTGTATTTTCTTTTCACTTAGCTGTTCTTTTACATCATTTAGTTCCGTTTCAATGCGTCTTTTGACTCGTTCTAATTCTTGACGTACCTGAACAAAAAAAGCAATTGCGTCAAAAAATATTCCAATAAGGCTCAAGTGAATAAATAAATATATTATGGTACATAATATTATCAAGGAAAAATAAACTAAGAAGCAACATTTGCCTGCAACATATAAAACTTTCTTTCGGATCATAGTAAGTAGGAAAAAAAGGCTGTAAACATTTATTTTCACTTATTTTAATGCAATGATTGCCTAAAAATGTATGTATGAAACAAATGGGTACACAGTCCAACCTGGTTATCATGACACCTTTGGACTGTCAATAAAGTGTCATCATAGCCGGAGCAATGTCATAACCGGAATAGTTTAAAAATTCCTAATTAAACATTAGTTAACAGCAAAATTAGATTTAATTAAGAAATTAATAGCGTTTATATACGTTTTTAATTAGATTAAACTAATGCAAATTTGAATTATTGGTAGATATAACAAAAATTGTTTTTAAAAAAATCTTTTTTTTTCTCCCCCAATTCTAAAATACTTTCCAATAAGTGTTTGCTAAACTTTTGAATAACATTATTAACACTCCTCCTTTCCACAAAATTATCAGCAAGAAAGAAACCAATTCAAGACTCTTCACTTTTGCACAATTCGATTAGATTTTGACGGCTAAGCCCCACCTTTTGAAGGTAAAAAAACCCTTTGTAATTCCTTTATCCACTTTAGAGTTGTGTGTCCCTTTTCAATCTAATAAGGAGCTCTTATCTCTTTTTCTCTCATGGGAGAAGCTTGTAGTGACCACCTACAGCTTCAGGTAGCTATGGTTTTTCTCTTCTTCTGCTGTTTCCCTCGTCTAGTATTACAATCCAACTGCTTTGAATTCCTTTCTATTGTCCCTCATCTTGTAAAAATCTGAAACCTGTACCTTTCAGAACTTATCTACTCACTCCCCCGCCATTCTTGAGGTGTCATGCCTGGTCAAATCTCTTGTCAGAGCCTTAAGTTACTACAAGAGACATTTCCAGGTGTTTTCATTATTTTACTGAAAATTTTTTAGTTGCAAAGAAATATTTGATCCAGTCTACGCAGCTCAAAGTGTCATCGTAACCGGAGTTGTACGAAAAAACTCATAAAATCTGGAGACACTTAATATTAAAATAATACAGCATAAGTTCGGGACTTTGAAAAAGTGACGGGACATTTGGAGTGTCGTGAAAGCCGGGTGTCCCGATAATGAGGTTTGACTGTATAAGGAGAGAAATACAAACCTGCTGTTCTTTTCTATGACGCTCCTCCAAGTCTACAATAGTAGCTTCTTGCTTAGCTTTTAATTTACTTAAATGTTTAGATTTTTCTTCTTCTTCAGCTAATGTTTGAGATACTTCTCCAAGTCTCTCTTCTAATGTTTTTTTCTCCTTCAAAACCTAAGAAAAATATATTTGTTTACATAATATCTTCGCTAACATAGACACAATAATGCATGTAACAAAACTAAACACCTATTTTTATATTTTTCATCTGAAAATTATGTATTTTTTAATGTTTTATCCAATATACAAAAGTTTGCATAAGCACGCTTGATGTGCTTAATCATATCAATATTATAGCTGTGTGAGCAGTGTTTGATTAGAAAATGAAATAATTTAGTAATATTATAGCAAATGATAATATTTTAAATTTAGAGATTAGAAATCTTGTTATACAGGTTTTTTCACGACGCTTTTTAACATTTCACAACTAATTTAATAGCATTGGTGTAAGTTAATTTTCAGTATTTCATTGTTTTGTGAATGTCTTTGGCAGATTCGAATGTTTCAAATATTAATACTTTTTAATAACAAATGTCATACCTCTGAAGCTACAATTAAGAGATAAATATAATAAGCATATCCCACTTATAAACACCACCACACTATGACAGCTTTTTATTTTTTACCTTCTGGTTGCTATCTTCTAGAACGGCATATTCTTCTTCTACTTTTTTAATTTTGGCATCCAAGCTAACTTTCTCTAATTGCAGTTTTTGGCGTGAAGCTTCTTCTTCTTCTAACCTAGAAGGGACAATAAATAGTTAAATAGGATTTAAAAACTTTTTTCAAAAAAATATCAATTATACTATTACTTTCAATTTGTCGTAGGATGATAAAAGGCAGTTTCAACAACTGTCACCTCCCACCCCCCTCCTTTTTTTTTTGCATTTTTGTCATGTATTGTACTTTAGGCTTTGTTGTACAATCTTATTTATTTGGTTTATGCTGAAAATTAAGTGCAAGAAGAAAAAAAAAACACCAAATGCCAACACTTTCCTATTGTTAGTATAAAATCTAAAACACATTTCTTTCAAACATCTCAAAAACTCATGACTCCACACACTAACTTTTATCTCCTCAAGGCATTATTGTTACAGATAATTACAGCAGTATTGTCACAGATGTAATGCACAGGGCTAAAGTTTAAGAGAGGAGCTCCTAAAATTCTTGAAACAATTGAACAATACTGTTAAACTGTCATCAAAGAACTATTTACTACAAAGTTCACTATGCATAGTTTCATGAAAGAAAAGCACAATCAGAGAGGACATATGAGGCAGTGAGAAGCGAAGGGATGTAAGTGGCAAAATTAAAAATTTGGAGATATCCAGTACAAATGGTAGGTGAACCTCTCCTCTGTATTGGGGAAAGAGATAGTACTAGTAACCCAGGTAGGTGCTGCTACACAAAATGATTTAGAAAAACTTTTCAACTTAAGTCTTTAAATACGTTTTCCTCAAAACTTGAAAATGTACACTTACATCCCTTTGCTTCTCACTGCTTCATATGATTTATTGCTTGTTATTATTTGTAGTTTTGTCGTAATGGTTATTTTTATTTTTTTTTTTTTTTTTTGAACACCTTGTAAAGTAAATTTTATATCAACCATGGCATGCAACAATATAATTTAATGCAAGAATGGGAGTTTGTACTGCCATGGGCAGGTAAACTGAAGTATCTGTAGAAATGAGTTTGATATTTTTGAAGAAAAGAGTTTTGGATTCAATACTAATAGAGAAGTGTTGGAATTAGAAGTTTTCTTTGAGCTTTTTTTCAGCAAAAACCAAATAACCAAGCCTTTACAATGAATGTAACATACAAAAATACAAAGTACAATAAATAAATAAATAAAATTTGCAGTTGCTGCCCTTTACCTGCCCACAGAAGTGTACCTCCATTCATCAGAAGCAAAATTTGTCCATATTACAGACATTAAATAATGAAGAGAATTTGCAAAACTAAGTTAATTTTTTTTTAAATTGAATTTATTTTTTGATGCAAACAATAACATACCTTTTAATAGTAAGAAAACCAAAGCTTGTAAACAAAATTAAATACATAATGTAAAAACATGCTCAGCAGTTCCTCTAAAGTAGTGTTGGAAAAAACAGAGATAACAAGTGGGAGTTAAAAGGGCCCATCTTCAACCTGTCGCCACATTTTATAATGGAATCTATCCTAAGTGCTAGTCTTGGCTTTCGAGAACAGACAGTAATAACAATTAACTAGTAAATGATTCATCCGTATAGTATGTAATACTAGTTCAAAAAAAATCAAAAATTTTAAAAAGCAATAAAGAAAACAAGTTATCTTACTTTAGTATACAGAGCAAATAAATGTGCCATAACAATTTTATTTGGAAATAAACTTTACTATAGCATTGTGATGTTAACAAAAAAGTTTTAGCAATAATTTATACAATTCCTTTCTAAGTTATGAACTGAGAAAAAGCAGAATTAGATCTGACAACTCAAATTTAGTGTGAGAACAAATTTTAAAGGAACTTTGGGGATTTATTCATATCTTTTAAAATTTCAGAACTAAAAAAATGATAACTCACTGTTCTTCTAAGTCTTGAATATTCAGTTGTAATTTCTTTTTCTCAGATGTCAGATTTTGATTTCTTTCCTCCTCTTCTTCGATTCTTGCTTCCAAGTCATGGAGTATTTCTTCAAGTTCTTGCTTTCTAGCTGCAAGCCTCAGTCTCATTTCTTCGGCTTCAGCACACAGCTCGGTTTCGGCTTGTAACTGCTCAGCTAAAGTATTTTTCTCGTCTATAACCTAATGAAGATAAACATGTTAACCATCAAACAGAAATGCTTCTTCACATTTTCACACAAGAAAAAAAAAGTTTTTTTTTTGAATAAGTCAGACTTATAATTTTGCGTAGATAAAAATTAAATAATTTTCTAATATTCATGTAATATTTTTATTGGTGCTATGATTAACTTTAATTAAATTATACTTAGCATCAAGAAATAAAAGTGGAAACATCAGTGCTTTTGAAACAGAACAATCATCAAACTCTTTAATTGCCAAAAAAGGATTTACATGAACTGTTGCATGCTTAATAATAGGAAAGAAAGACAAAAAGGAGTGGAAATAGTCGAGAAGTTAATTTTAAATATTTGCTGTATGGTTACATTTTAAGGTAACAAAAATATCTGGTAAAGTAGCGAAGTTATAACATAGGTTGGCTATTTTTGCCGATTTATTGCTCTTTATCTGGTGTACGCAGGAACACACAAGAGATATTGTTTCACTTTAGTACCTTTTTGGTTACCGTCTGGTAATCAAAACTAAATTCAAACATTAAAATAACACATTTGAATAAATATTACCTGCTGGAGCTTTTTTTCTACTTCATGTGCCTCTAGTTCAACTTTGTCCATCTTTTCTTTAACTTGCCTAAGTTCATCTTCCTTCTCATTTAACTTCTCTTCCTGTTTAGTTACTTGTAACAAAGGCTTGACCTAAGCAACATAAAACACATTCTTACATTAGTGTCATATGAACAATAAAACAGAGGATTTCTTTACAACAAGATTTTTATTGGATTTTTTTTTGTGCTAAAGGTGCATTTCAATATAGTAAGAAATCTAAACAGAGAAAAAGTTTGAAAAACAAGTATCTAATGAAAACAATAACATTCATCACTTTGAAGAATGCAATCACAAAAACTTAACTATGCATATAAAATCTGATAATGTTGAAAATCTCTTAAAATTGTGAGCATTATAATTATACTAGATTAGATACAAGCTACTTTGGATTTTTTTAAAGATATCAGATATTATTACTTCTTCAAACTGCTGCCCAATCACGTCTTATTTTAAGTTTTTATGCAAAGTTTCAATGGAAAAAATCCAGAAATAGGGTGAATTTGCTCTCTGAAAGTTGCCTTCCAGCAAGCCTTTCATTTAAAATCTTTCCAGGGGAGGATACCAAAGTATGTATGCACAATGCAAATTTTATTGGAAAAGAACAAAAACCATGCCCACTTCTATGTACAAATACCATGGGCGGATTTATGGAGGGCGGAGGGGGGCAATGCCCCACTAGTTTTGGGAGGGCTTTATGTAGTAACATCACAAATTCCAAAAATTTAAATAAAAACAAATATTGTTATTTTTTCTTTTTTGAATAGTTCAGAAGGACATTGGTGGATTTATAGAAGGGGCATAGGGGGCAATGCCCCCCAGTTTTGGGACAGGTGCGGATCCAAGGGGGGCAATGGGGGCAATTGCCCCTCCCTGGGAAAATCAGGGGCGCCAGTAGGAAGGGGGCGCCGAAAGCGTCCCTAGACGAATATTTAAATACCAAAAAGAAAGAACGAAAGATAGTCGGAAAATTTATTTGTCTCATTCACCAGTTCTCAACCTGTGTGAAGTGGGGCGCTTCCGTGCCCCTCTAGGGGGCGCAATATCCGCAAGTTCTGAGCTTTCTTTCTGAATTTGGTAGGAAAATTTTGGAATTGGGTACAAAAGAAAGACATTTGGAAAATTTATTTGGTTCATTGACCACTTCTCAATGTGTGGAGAGTAGGGCACGTCCCTTAGGGGCGCAATATTCGCAACTAATGAATTTTCCTTCTAAATATAGAAGAA
The DNA here is from genome assembly GCF_026930045.1 of Uloborus diversus. Taxonomy (NCBI): domain Eukaryota; kingdom Metazoa; phylum Arthropoda; class Arachnida; order Araneae; family Uloboridae; genus Uloborus; species Uloborus diversus. The sequence continues at coordinate 126,710,156 of NC_072737.1, read as the reverse complement.
GGGGGGTTTGGAATTAGGGACAAAAGAAAGAAATATACTTGGAAAATTTATTTGTCTCATTTACGATTCTAAACCAATATCAAGTAGTGCGCTTCCACGCCCCTCTTAGGGGCGCAATATTCGCAACTTAAGAAATTTCCCTCCAAATTTAGGGGAAAAGTTTTAAAATTGGGTATAGAAGAAAGACATTCAGAAAAGTTATTTGGTTCATTCACCAGTTCTCAATCTGTGGGGAGAGGAGTACGTTCCCCTAGGGGGCGCAATATCCGTAACTAATGAGTTTTCCTTTGAAATTTAGAGAGGAAGTTTTGGAATTAGGTACAAAAGAAAGAAAGATACTTGGAAAATTTGTTTCATTCACCGGTTCTCAACCTGTGGGAAGCGAGCCGCTTCCGCGCTCCTCTAGGGGGCACACTATTTGCAACTTATAAATTTTCACTCTAAATTTAGGGGAGGGGGGAGTTTTGGAATTTGGTACAAAAGAAAGAAAGACATTTTAAAAATTTATTTGGTTCTTTCACCGGTTCTCAGCGCCCCCTGGGTGGCGCAATATCTGCAACTTATGAGTTTCCCTATACATCAACTGGGAAAGTTTTGGAATTGGGTACAAAAGAAAGAGAGACATTTGAAAAATTTAATTGGTTCACTTACCAATTCTATATCTGTGAGGCGCCCACGCTCCCTAGGGGGCGCAATATCTGCATTTTATGAGTATCCCTCAAAATTTAGGGGAAGTTTTGGAACTGGGTGCAAAAGAAAGACATTAAAAAAAAAAAATTTACGTCATTAACCGTTCCTCAACCAGTGAGGAGTGGGGCGCGTCTGCGTCTGCTTAGGGGCGCAATATCATGAGAATTGCCCGTTCTCAACAGCGGTTACAGAAATTTTTCAAGTGAGGAGCGATTGATTTTAATCATTCAACCTTTACTACGTATCCTCAGGCCCTGATTAACGCACAGGCCTACTAGGCCTGGACTACTAGGCCCCTCTTCAAAAGGGGTCCCAAATTACTTAAAGAATTATGCATGGCATTACAACTATACGAAAAATACACACATTTTTAAAATAATAGCCTTCAGGGAGACCTCCAAATTATTGTGGGCCTTGGGCCTCACTTTTATTAGTCGAGCCCTGCGTATCCTGGTTACACATGTTAATGACACAGGTTTAGGTCTTCAATTGTGAAACATTTCCGCTTGAGAACTCTGATCCCCCACCCCTTTTCCCTGCTATTATTGAAGATCATCTAAAATTGCATTTTTCAACATTCAGCAATGAAAAAAACTGTGGGGGAGGCCCTCCTAGAGGGAGCGGTCCTCCTTTATCCTCCTTAGAGTCCCTATATAGAGCCTAGCTTCTATATAGGGACTCTAATCTTCCTAACATCATCGAAGAGAGTCAAAAATTCCATTATTGACTTCAATTTCTAAAAATTTCCGGAAGAGAGTTTCAGAATTCCATTTCTTCGTTTATCGTTAAAGCTGGCTTGCGATTGTGTTTTTTATTTACGATTTTAGTTTTCAAAAATATCTGAGGGAAGGAGCGAACCTCTCCCCTCTCTGCCATCACCGAAGATAGCCAAAAATTGCGTTTTTGAAGCTTCGATTTCGAAAAATGTTCGCGGGAAAGTTCCAAATCCAAACCCTTCCACTAACGCCTAACGTCATCAAAGAAATACTACAATTAGGTCTTTGGAATTTTAATTCCGACAAAATTTCCAAGAAAGAGACTCCTAACCTCTCTTTGTGAAGCATCATCGAAGATCGTCTGAAATTGCGTTCATGAAACTTTAAAAAAAAAAATACACATAAACCTCATTCCTCCCTTCAACATTACGAAAGATAGTTTACAATAGCGTTTTTATTACTATCTACTGTCATTACTTGTCTTTATAACTATCTACTTTTTAAACTATCTGGAAGTAGGGGGGTTTGGAGGTGAAAACACCCCTTAGAGCCATTGGTTTTAACATAAATGCCAATTCTAGTACAGTAGTTTGATCAAAAAACCACCTTCAAAAGGTATTTTTGATTTTAAAAAAAATCCACTTCATCAAAAAACCTTCTCCCGAGGATATTTTCAATTAAAAAATAGTTTCTCCAGATAGTATTTTGCATCGAAAAACCTCCTCCGGAAGGTATTTCTAGCTGCGCTAGTGCAGTCTGTAATTACATTCTTCTTATGTGGCGCAACCAGAGGAGGGGTCCACAAGACCCATACCTACCCCTGAATGCTGAGTTGATGTTTTTTTCTTCAGAAGTATTCTTTCTTACTGAGAGGAAGAAAGGAACATGCCTTAGGGATAGAAAAGTTATTTTAACAAGGAAAAAAATTTTAGGAAAAAAACCTTAATTATTTTTAAAAGAAATCTTTAAATTAAAAACTTTTAACAGTTGCAGATTCTTGGTCAGCTAATTTGTTCTACCTCCCTTCTGAAAATAAGAATGCTGTGCGCGAAGCTCTCCCCCCCCCCCCCCCCCCCCCCCCCATCGAAAATTATTTCAGATAGTCTCAAATTTTGTTTCCTGGTCTTTAATTTTGTAGAGATTATTCAGGAGGAAGAGCCCCCGAACACCCCGCCATCTAACAACACCGAAGATCGTCTAAGTAGCGATTTTGAATCTTCAATTTCGAAAAATTACCAGGCCCTTAACCTTATCAAATGTAGCCTACAACCGCATTTTTAAGAGTTCAATTTCGAAAAACTCCTTGGGAGGGGCCTTTGAAATCCGTCCCTCTAATATCAAGAAAGAATGACGGAAATTGTGTTTTTAAAGCAACAATTTTGTTAGTTTTAAGAGGATGAACCACTGAATTTTTCCCTCTAACATCATTGAAGAAAGTCTAAAAACCTTTGTTTTAAGGACTTCAATTTCGAAAAATTTCCAGAGGAGAGTCCCCCCTGGAACTCCCCTTTCCTCAATATCTTCAGATTGTCAAAAATTTCGCTTTTGGAGCTTCAATTTTGAAACATTGACTGGGGGTGATAAATCGACTCAAAAAATCAGTATTCTAGTAGTTCAATAATTATTGGCATTCTAGGGCTTTTTTACCGTTTTATAATAGCCTATTTGCATCGATGACACCTCTTAAACCCCAGATCCTTCTTTAACATCCACAAATGCAATCTATAATCACGTTTTTAAGACATAAATTTCAAAAAAATTCTGAGGAGGGCCCCGAACATTTGCTTTCTTTAATATTACCAAAGATCATCTCCCATTTTTTACCTCCCAACGGTCCTGTTAGTTTTTGTATATGTGTTATATACTACATATATACCATATGTCTGAGGGAATTTTTTTAAGTGCTCCCCCTCCCTCCCCACCTTTTCAAATGAAAAAAAAAAAAACTATTTTCAAGTTGTGCACCTGCTCTTCTTTTAACTTCAGATGGAATGCAATGGCGTTTTTAAGACTACAATTTTGAAACATTTTTGAAGAAGCCCCATCCTCCTTCCGCTAAATTCATCTAAGATCGACTGAAATTGCGTTTATGGCAGGTGCACAGTCCCTCAAATTATCACCTCCATCGCCTCTCCCTTGCATCCGCGTTTACATTTTTGCATTTTGTTATTTAAGACTATACTAAAACAATTGTTTACACTGAAAATGTTATGCGCATCAATTACTTTTATTGCAATAATAAATCACAATACCTAGTTGTATTTTTTTCTTGATAGGGCGAGTGAGGGGGGGGGGTCACCACAAATTAACGTCCTAGGTGTCACCCGTTCTGATAACTCCACTATAAAATCCTATTAGTTTATCCTACATTAATCCTAATTAATTATCCTAAAATCCTACATTAGTTTATTTAAATTATTTTTCACTTCTAGTAGCAATGTATTTTTACTTAATATTTTTTTTTCCCAAGCGGGAGAATAGCTGAATGTTCAAAAGTAAAGATGTGGATAACAAACAAAAATGTGATTTTTCCTCTCTGTGAATTCATTTGGTGGGGGGGGGGGGGGCGCCAGGTGTGTGGGGGCGCCGAAAAATTGAAAAAAAAGTGCCCCCTCCTGAGCCGAATCCTGGATCCGCGCCTGTTTTGGGAGGACTTTATATAGTAACAACACATCTTCCAAAATCTTAAAACAAAAAAAATCATGACTTTATCTTTTTTTAATAGTTTAATGAAAATGAAGAGAAAAGCGAATATCCTTTTCTGATGAGAAAAGAAAAGGGGGGGGGGGGGCGAACATCAAATACAAATAGTACAGCTGTCACTGGGGTTCGCGCTAACAGAACGATCTACTCGTTATGATTTGTGTCCACATTTCAAGTATATTTGTGCATAATGTTCATGTTCTTAGTAAATTGATTGGCCTTTTGAAAAATTCTAAAAAACAGTTTTTTTCCCTTCTCTCTCTCTCTCTTTTAGAGAGAGAGGGAAAATAAATACTACCGCAAACTGAATAAAATTCAGTTATCTGAGTATTCTGATTAAATAAATCTTTTTACTAAGAGGGAGAGTACAATTTTACTTACTTTATAAATACTATTTAAAAAGTAAGGTAAATCATAATCATCTAAGTCTAAGTGAGTCAATCCGTGTTATTATTGAAATCTAAATAATTGAGTCATCAAAAGTTTTGGAAAAATTTGCTAAAATTTTATAAAAGTCTATAAAAACCTAACAAAAATTGGTAATATCGTAAAAGCCCTTTAACCATAAAAATTGACGAATTTTCGTAAAAATTACAAAAAATCAAGCAAAAATTTGCAGATAAGAGTGAATTACAAACAGGGCCGAATTTGCCTATAAGATAAACAAGCTATTCCTTAGGGCCCCTGCTTTGAAGTGACTCCCAAAAAAAATTTATGATTCGTTTCTTAAAAAAAAGGAAATTGCTTGAAAAAACTAACTTCATTTTTAAGTGTTTGAAAACCTTGAATATTTGGAAACGTGTGGCTACAAACCTTAAATTTTAAAATTTCTAACAAATGGTAGAGGGGGAGGAATGCCAAAACATGTCAAATTCAGCTCCATGCCACATCCTGTATTAAAAATGTAAAAATCATGGTTTTCACGTTTGTAATATATTATTTGAAATAAATTTTTGGGACTCACATGTTTCATATCTTTCTATTTATTCAATCCCGAATGCAGTATTTTGGAAATTCTTTAGTATTGATTGCTTTTATATTACTTCTGCATATTGTCAATCTGTTTAGCACGGAAAAAAATACACACTACTTCTATTTCTTTTCGTTTTCTGCCCCACTTGCAACTGAAGAAAAGTTGTTGTCATGAGTTTCTTTTTTCTTTTAAATTAAAATAGCTATTTCTCACAAAATTAGAACAGGACTGTAAAAATTTACAATCAAGTACTAAAATATCAGAGACTGGAAAGTACAAATGAAGTGCGTTAAATAATTTTATTTATTCTAGAGTCCTTGAAAATAATTAGATAAGTCTTGGAAAATCCGAAGCAAAGTGGGCTATAATTACTGCTACTGCATATTGTTAATCTGTTTAGCCAGGGGGGGGGAATGATACACTACCTCTATTCCTTTTCGTTTTCTGCACTAGTTATAATTTTAAAAAATGTTGTTGTAATGACAAATCTATAGTTTTTTTTTTTTTTTTCAAACCTAAAATGGCTTGTTTCTTACGAAGTTTGAACAATACTATACAAATGTATAATCTAGTTATCAATTTCTATGTCTATCTAATTAACTTTTAAAAGGCTTCAAAATGCAGATCCATTTTACAAAATTTCCTCCAGGGGAGAAACCCCCGGGCCCCTAAAATTGGAGATATTCTATTTCCCACTTAAAAGGGAGCCCTGCGTCACTCTCTTGATACCAGCTCCCTCTCTTAAGGACAATTCAAAAAGGACAGCATGAAAACACACATTAATGACAACGACACACAAAAAAGTAAAGCATGGACTTATGCATCACAGGAAAGAGACAAAAACATGGAAGTATGGAGCAATAAAAAAATTGGTTTAAAAAAATCCTGCCCCCCCCCCCAGGAACTCAGTCCTAAATCCGCCTATGACAAATACTATCTTTTCGGAGTCAGGGGGAAGGCAATTAACCTTGCCCCTAGCTCCCTAATTGATAGGCTTGCACTCGAATAAGGATTCCTCCCTAGATCCAGCCTTATACATTTCGGTTATCAAAAGAATGTCTTAATCCCAATCGACAGCATTACAAATATAATTTTCTTTAAAAATCCTTTTGATGAATAAAGTTTTGTAAAGGTCAAATAAACAATCACGTGAAAGGAAAATTTCTTTTTTTTTTTGAAACATTTTTAAATTCTACAAAAGAAAAGAAAATCGAAAACAACAATAACCTGAATCTGAAGATTAAACTTCATAGAATTCCGCCAATTAGAAAAAAATTCACACCTATGGATAAAGCATGTCATACATTGATTTTCTTCAATTGCATGTTGATTTGACGCAATCATCTCCTGCTTACCTTTTTTATAATTTTTTTAATACTTTTTATTCATATTATGCATTTTTATGGATTTTCCTCACATACTGCATTAAAAAAACGGAATTGTAAATTTCATACACAAAAAAGAAAAACAAACACACAAAAGAGCACCAAACGAGAGCACCACCTTAAGAAAACAGGTTTGACTGTACGACAGAAAATTAGGGGTACTTGAACAGATAGAGAAAAAAGCTTAGTACATATTAAATAATTACAGCATATACATTAGACTTACCTTTGTGTACAATCTCCACCAAGCCCAATTTCTTAATTTTAAATAGGCTGAGCAATTCCTTTGTATGATACGAATAGCACTCAGCTGTTGGAGTCGTTTTTGATAATTCCTTAAAGAAAAAAAATAAAAGATAGTTATGAATATGAAGTACAGGTACAAATTCAACAGCATAAAAAAATAATCACACTCACAGCTGGCTTTTTTTTTTTTTTTTTTTTTTGCCAATGCTTCCCCTATTAATCTTGCTGATTCTTAAGTAAAATGACTCCTTGACTACAAACATGACTACTCTCCCCTTCCCATCACCCACCATTTCTAAAAATAGCTTCCCCCAATCTCTCTCTCTTTTTTTTTCTGAGTTTAGACTTTTTAATTATTTTAGAAATTTTAACTTGAAGAGGAAGGAAACATAATAATTTTAACTGTTAAAATTCTATTAAAGGGACTGAGTGGTTAAAGTTTCAAAGGCATTGACATTTTTAGCACAGAAGGAGATTTAAGGGAGTATCCTCCCCCCCCCCCCAAAAAAAAAAAAAAAATATTTTTTAAAAATCAGTAAAACAAAACTTTTTTTTCTATCTTTATTTCCACAAATTTTTAAACTCTGGTGAAAATCCAAAGTATTGAACTCACTCATGTGAGCCCCCACACCAGAAAATATATTTACCTTGAACAAAAAATCAATGAGGAACAAAATCTTGAAAGAGCCCAAACTTGGCACACAAGTTGCATTGCAGCTCTTCAGCGAAGAAACTTATCGTACAAATTACACTTAAGTTGCACTCACTATAAATTTAAAAAATATAATTTAAAGAGCAAATTTCTTCACTGAAGATTTGATTCTGCAATGCAGCTCACATACAAAGCTCAGCACATCCATAATTTTATTACTTGAAATTAATACTTGCTGACTTATGTTTTACTCTTTTTTTTTTTTTTGGAAACATTCTAAACATTCATTGCTTAATTGCATCTTGTTTAATTAAACTTCAAAATGCTTAAATGCAGCATTCATTACTTTGCTTCTCATTGTTTCACCTAAGATCTCAAACTTTTTATTAAACATCTACCGTTATATTCAAAAGTAGAGACTAGAAAATGAGACAATTTTAACAAATAAGACCAAAAATTCACTTCTTAAAAGAAAAACATTAGCATGGAACTTTTCACTTTTAAAATCATAATTAAAATGGTTAAATACCTGCGTGCAATGAGTCCACGACAACAAGCTTGAAACTGAACAATCAAGTCAGAAATTTTCATATCTCTTTCTTCCTCTAGATGGGCTAAGACACCAGCTCTGAAGAATATTTTACTCTGACCTACTCTATAAAGATTAGGATCAAGATCCAAAGCTTGAATCTGTAAAGTTATATAACATATAAAATTGATTTTGAGATCAGATAAATGTATGTATGACATCATTCCAAAATCATTACACCATATAACAATCTAAAAAATAAAGCTTTGTAATTCATAAATACCATTTTCTCACAAGCTAATTTTCCATCCATAAATCCTTTAGGAATAGCATTAGGAGTTAACAATTCGTATCTAGAAACATATGAAGACATAATTAACAAAATCCTGGAAAGTTTTTGTTTATAAACAAACAAGATTAAACTAAAGACTTAAACAAAATAGGAAAATAAATTTAATTACAACAGCAATATGATTATGTGGTTTATGCTAAAGGTAAAATTAGTGGTTGACACTCACGATTGTCAACCTGTGACAATCAAAAAATTTGCCATTGGTTGCCATTTCAGTTGCCATTTTCCCACTAAGCTATAATATTTATAGTCCCACGTCCTTTACTTAGCACAATGTATAATTTGCTCCAAATAAAAACTCATCTTTTAAAGCACAGCTTTTTAAAATGATGCTTATTATAAAATCTAATTTTATTGATAGTAAAAGTAATTCTTTAAATCATAATGATAAACTAGTTATTTAACGTTTATTTTTAAACAAATTCTGCTAGTGGGTGGCCATTAAAAAAATGGAGGCTATCGGCTAACATGCTGATTAGCCAAATACACTAATTTTTACCTTTAGTTCATACTTGATGCATATTTAACTTTAACATTGTAAAAGAAATTACAGAATTTTTTTTAATTAGCATCTTAAATATTGTACTATACTATGAAACAAACCTCTGTCTGAACTCTTGGAATGGAATACGGTTGGGGAAGCCTTGTCGGCAAATACGAATGCCTTCTAACACTCCGTTGCACCTCAGTTGGTCTAAAACTAAAGAGGGTTCAATTTTTCCAGCCTGTAATAATTTCAGATTTCCAAATAAGTAAAGATTCTAGGAATACCCAAAGAAAAGTGGCATAAGATTAGAGAGTAATAAAACACTAACCTTCTTTTCATGATTAGGAATAATACAACGGACAAAATTTGGATTAGTGTTACGAAGGGTGACCATTAATTTGGACAACTGCTCCTTATACAACTGGCTGACTGTGCGGAACATGCCTTTCCTAGTTCTAGCACCAAAAGTAGTGTCAGTTAAAGTAGCAACACCCATTCCAACAATATCGGCTGCAAAGAATACTTGAAAATTAGTTCAAATAGAAAAAAGTAAATGAAATTTAAAATAAAAATTAAATCTTTTTTACATGCATTCTAATTTAATTTTACAAAAAAAAAAATAAATAAATAAATAAAATAAAATTCAAACTTACAAACTACAATACTCAATAAACCCCTTGCACTTGAAAATAAGAAAACAAAACTCTTAAGAGAACAAAAAAGTTTCCAATACCAACATATTCAGTGGTGAATTCATCATGTTGCCACATGCCGCAATTGTGAGAGGTCCTCACAGCACAAGAACCCAGAGAGGGATTTAAAACTGCAGGTGAAAAAATGTTTACACTAGACTAAAAGGCCCACCAAAATGCAACAAAACTGTCCCACAATTGTGAATATGTCACTGAACATACTTTAAATTTGCTGTGTAAATGAAAACTAAAAACTAAGCCTTTAACCTTTTAAGAGGCCAATGTTTTCAAATGGGAATATCAACTTTCACTTGTGAGGACTTTTTTTTTCTATTTATTGCCAAAACTAGACCTGAATTTTTGAAAGAAAAACTAGTTCTAATTTGCAATTACTGTTTGCTACAAAAAATCTCAAAAATGTGCTTTTTTACCGATTTTCACGGAGACAGATTTAAAAAATTTTTAAATTTTTTTAAATGCTTAACTGCTTTTGATATTTTAGAGTAACAATAAACAGGGTTCCTTTCGACTACCAAACATGACCGATAATAATTTCCAACAAAATGTAGATCCTATAAGCGAACAAACTTTGCTGTTCCCGATCGGGAACATTGGCATAATCCGCTATACAAAACTGGGCAATTTATGCCGCTGCCTAAGTTCTGTTATGTGATTAGTGAAAACCTCAGAGTTAAAAACAACCTCTACTGATGCATCTAAAAGCAGGTGGGTGACATTTGGACCTTTCACTCTGTTCCCCCTTTCCGCCCCATCCCCTCCACTCCATCTCCAGTTTTAGGGTGGAAGTGATAACGAAAATTGGCTTTGTATGTAGAAATGAGGATGTTTACAGCTCTTCTCCAGTACCTATTTAGACTTCAAACTGTTAGCAATAAACTCCCCTCCCTGGTCACAAGAGACTTTCCAGAGATTTGGCCCCCAATCAATTATTTTACTTTTTGGCCTACTTTCCCAGTAAAAGTCAGATAAAAAAGCATGAAAGAAGGCTAACGCATTTTTAAAAAATTGCTAAAAAAAAAAAAAAAAAAAAGTCAAAAATAAATTCCGTAATTAAATAAATTTTGAAAATTAAAATAGGAAAGTAAGGTATTGAGAAGGGGGAAATGTGTCTGTTGGTCTATCTCTGTCCCCCTCAAATACCTTTTGAATGAATAGTCCAATTCAAACAATTTTTTTTATGTTGGAAAAAAGATCTCGGCAAGAACACCTCATTCCGATATTTCATTTTTTGATTTGAACAAATTTTTTGTTCAATTTTGAACAGTTCAAAAAAATTTAACATTAGCACCTACGGGGAAATTAAGGCAAATACAAATCTCGAACTTATACAGGCGAATTTCATTCAAACAAATTTTGTAGAAAAAAGCTTTTGAAGACGAACATGTATAGAAAACATCTTTTTGATTTGAACATTCTTCCGTTTAAATCCCTCAACATTAAAAGTTAATCTAGAGCTCCAACTAAAAGGCAAATTTACTGCGAACAAATTTTGTTGGAAATAGCTCTTGTTGACCAATTCCAGACTCTTAACTCCTAGAATTTTAGAGCAGTCGACTACGACTCTTGTATCTGAAATATCTTTCTTCAAAGTATATGAATAAACTTGAAGTGGCCACTACTGAAGCACTGGCCACTTCACTGTTTTTACCTTATAGTTCTGTTTCAGTTTAAAAAGTAAAAATTCCCTGGAGACGACAATTAAGCAAAGCGGGAAACAAAAAGAAATAACACAAAGACATTTTCTCAAATTTAAATGCACGCCAAAGTTTAGGGTTGTCTCAATCGCAAGCAGTGAAGCAATATACTGGTTTTTTAAATGTCAAATAAATATTTAATTAATAGGGCAGAATAGTAATGAATGGGGCAAAAGTTGAATGAGGTATTATTAAGTTTCCAATCATAAATTTTTCTTCAAAAAAAATATTGTCATTTAGTGTCAACAGCGCTTCTAATCATCCGTATAACTCGACAGTATTTTCATTCATTGAAATAAAGTCATGTTTATTAGTAAATTCCTTTTTCTAAACCAGATATTTCAGCTGGCCACATGGGGGATCAATTTTGCGAGCTGCATATTGGCGGGGCCATCGTGAAGGCAGTCGGTTTCCCTCTTTCTACCGGGCCTGCTTCAAGCGAGCGAATTCCTGGGATGAGTCATCCAAGTGATCCCATGGTCCCCAACCCTACGGCCAGCGGCTATCGACAGAACGGCGTTTGCTTACAAAGAGCATTTAGTTCGAGTCGAGTTTGCTGTCCGTTACAGACATGCAGACTTGGATGAGAATTAGAAAATTCAAAATTCTAACAGGAGATAATGCCTTAAAAATTGAGTAAGTAATATTTTTCTTTTTATAGTATTATTTAATTTATTTATTCTATATTTCGTAAAAAACGTGTGAGGGTATCTGCCTGTTAATAAAAAAGCAATTTAAGTTTAGTCTGAATCACAAAAAAGTGACTACATTTACATGTACTAAAAATCGTTCAGAATTCTGATTATTATCATTTGTTAATCAAATTAATGTTGTGATTTAGTTAATTTTTAAATTCAGGGACGAAATTCTAATGTGAAGAATTTTGATGAATTAATATTTGGCAGATTATTTTCCTTCACAAACTGCAGATCGTAAATTTTGTTGATGATATAATTAATCCTGGAAATAAAATTGAATTGAAATACCTGAAATTGAAATACCTGAACCTTTCTATGATGTGTTTAATAGTAATAGTCATGATAAAATTAAAGATGATGAAATGTCAGTTTTAGTTTATATTTCCGGTTATGTAGGGTATAAATTATTACATAAGATACAGTGTTCAGAATGCATTTCTATGTTTGTGTCTGATAAAACATTAGAATTGGGGAATTCAGATGTTTATCAACTTCTACTACTGACTGACAGAGGTAAACTTAAATTCCCCCAAAAATTGTTAATAGATGTGACTGTATACACTTTTCAAATATTTAGGAAACTTATAAGTAAAGATCACGAGAAATCATTTTTAAACTTTAACGACCAAAGAAGTTTATTAGTGCAGCTTTCAATGGAAAAAATGGAAATTCTGGGGATGGATTTCTTAGTTAAATGTACCTGTGGAACATCTCTCTTAAATCATATTGAATATTGTTTATCAGGAATATCTAATATATTTCTTAATGATTATACAAAAACAAAAAATGATTGCCATTCTAATAGCAATAAAAGAAAGTTATGTACTTTGACCAACTACCAAGCATAATTAAAATGAAAGGCAAATTTTCGTTGACAGGAAAGAAAGTTAACAATAAAAATTGACAGTTCTAAAGGTTAATATGTTTGAAAATGTAAGATTTAGGTCATTTTTAAAGATGAGTCTAATTGAATCTATTTCAACTAATTTTATGCTGAAAGATTTTTAAAAAGGTACCTGTGTGACACGATGTGTAAATAGTATACATTAAAGCACAAGTATGTTTAAATAGACCTTTTCAGTTTCAATAGTTTTAAAGTACTGTGTTGAATATACGAAATCGATAGGGGGTGATTTTGAAATATATTCATAAAAATAAAGTCCTAATAGATATCAAATATTTTAAACTGATCAAAATGCGTTTTCTAATTTTTCTGAGTTTACTATGAAATATGAACATATACAATGGTTATATATTTATTAAATATATAATCATAATAAGCCAACAGGTTTACACAGCATAATTATTTTAATATTCAAATTTTTGAAAACTTGAGAACACAAACCCTTAGTTTGTAGCTTATGGGTACATTAGTAACTTTTGTGCTTATTAGTTTTGTCACATCGTTAGTAACAGATTATCACTGAATTTGTTCAATTTTAAAGCTGTTTCATGCTATTTTTTATGTTTGTAAATAAAGTGTGTACTCTCGAAATGTGTTATGTATTATTTGAAAAAAAAATTTCTCACTGAATTTTACTCTATTCTTGAACGTTCTGGTTGAAATTTTCAGATTATTTCGACCAAATAAGATTAACATAATCATAAGCAAAAAGACGAAATTTTGTAAAATCAGGATCTTACTTCTAAAATGTTAATAAATTTTAAAAGGTCTGAGAATTTTTGAAGTTGGTCATTTTAAACACCAAATTTAAACTGATCAACTACCAAAAGATTTATTTTCAGATTATTGTATCTCACAAATTTCAAAAATGTAATGAATAATCTGTTTTCTTTATTTAAGTTTTGACGGCAGTAATCTGAACTTACAGCATTTTTGTCGCACTCAATTAAAATTTAAAAGAATAATTACAATTCAAAACATAAAAAGTACATATGTTAAATACTTAAATGTATGATAATCAAAAATACCATTGCACTATTTATATTGCTTTGTGATCTTTTTTTCAATGAAATATGTATGAGAACTATTGTTTGCTGTGTATATGTCAAAATCAACTGAAGATACTGAAGTTTTAAGACTTTCGTGCTCCATATCGAATTGTAAGTTTGAAGAGAAGGGATGAAGCGCTTAAAAGTATGGGATCACGTGGATTGTGCAATTAAATCTTGAAGCAGGCCCGGTAGAAAGAGGGAAACCGACTGCCTTCACGATGGCCCCGATATTGGGCTGTTTGAGTATTAGAATTTCCCTATTTTTATGTTCTATATCTCCCTGACTAAAGTCGTTATTTTCTAAAGCTTTCAAAAAATTAAGATAAATACTGACAATTACTTGTGGTTGAAATCAACTTGGATGCAATTAAATTGCAATTTTTGAGTGGGTGTGGCAAAATCAAGAACATGCTAAGTTCACTACTGCAGAATGTAGATAGCATGTAAGAAGTTCTGAAAATAATGGTGAACTCAAAATCTGGGATGTCTCAGCAGCAAAATCACATTACAAAAAAAGGCCGGCGGCTGTTACAGAAGTGGGTGCAGTAGGATTCCTAAACTCAGATTTGTTTTTGAGATCACTCATTTTTTGAGTATTAATAGCTTTTACATGCAACACGATTAAATCCCTCCAGATTTCTAATTCACTATTAGCTACTGTTACTTTACTACTGTCCAAGACATTTTTCCATGACTTATAATTTTTAATAAAAATATTTTCCAAGACATTTCCAAGTCTGAGTTTCTGCTCCGGTTTGGCAACATATCGTCCGTTTGATTTTGCTTTGTTGGGTTCAACTTTGCCATGGATTTCTAAGGGTTTGTCATTATTTTATTAATTCATTAGCAGTGTTTTCTTTAATCGCACATTTTGCACTTTATTTTTATACCCCATTCGCTTGTATGTTTGTCCGGGAACTTTGTCTTTTCCCTCGTTTATCGGCGGCGTCACTGTAACGGCACTCTTCAAATTGATGTTTCTATGCCATATTGCCCATTAAAATTGAACGCACGTGTATGAATATGTTTGTGTAATGTAAATGACATGTCTGTGTTTGTTTTCGTCAATGTTTCATATAGTTAATTGTGCGCAATATACATTTATTCTGGATTTTTATTCATAGGCCACGCACGTGCTTTGAACATTGACGTTATTGGGCATTTTTGTTATGTTCCCGGGCACGCTTGTCGTTCTAACTTGTGTCAGTTGACTATTTTATCGTTCCTGTTACATGGGCAGTTATTTCATTTCTCCTGGATAAGTTTTAATTATGTTTTTCTTCAATAATGGGGTATGTTTCAGTTAAACTTTTATGTACTTGGCGCCGTTTCTCCTTGGTGAGCGTTTGGCGCGGTTTCTTGAATCGGGATGGAGTTCTGCTCAGTGCAACTCCGGACCGGTTTTCCAACTTGTGTTTACATTGTGGAGGTTGCATATGGTTGCCATGTTGTTGCATTTAAAGCACATGTTTCCTCGCCTAATTGGCAATCTTTCTTGCAGTAGTGTCGGCGTGCGGACATTTATGTGTCTCGCTGATGTTTTCCCAGATGACTCCTGACTGACCTGGTGACTTATCCTCATCCTTAACCGGGAATGTGCCTGTTGACATGTGGAGGACTTTAGTGGTGAGTCGTTTGTCTTTCAAAAGGTGCTCCATCCTTCATTTGTAGAGCCTGCCGTTAGGCGGTATTGTTATGTACCATGCCACTAATTAGTTAATCACACGTACTCTAACATGCCACAGTGCAGTAAAGGATTAATCTTCAAAGGATATTGTATGTTAACTACTGAAGATAAATAAATTATGTATCTGGAGACTACTTATATCAGTTGTCATCATTACGGAACCATGCACCACTACTTCTCCACTTCATAATTAATAAAATTCCTCTCTGCATATCAAACAGTAATTAAGTTATAAATTTACCGTACAGCAATAAACTGTGATTTCAGATATTTTTTACATGGATATGTCAAAACAAATTTAACAAGAATAAAACAATAATAATCATTACCATCTTTCCAGATTTGAACAACAAATGGATCCTGAGAAGTTTGTAACAAAGAAACAACATTGTCGTTGAGAGGATCCATGTTTTTCATCAACCACTGATTAGCCAAATAATTTACCTACAAAACAAAAGAAAATTTTTGCTCATAGTTTATTATAATGTAAGAGATGCATTCTACTTAATGTTTAATTTTCTTTGGAGTTTAGTTATTAATCAAAACTACAAGCATTCAAAAACACAGAAAAGATTAATGCAACAAGAACACCATGCTAAAAATCAAAATGAAGTACATTATAACCTCGATTTTTAATGATTGTCAAGGGACTGGAAAAAGTTATTGTTAAATCAAGGATATCGTTAAATCGAGGAGCATAGGCATTCAATGCAGTTGAATCTGGACCATATTTAATGATAATATTTAAAGATGACTTTTTGGGGTCATGGGCCCTCTACGGGAGAAAAATTCCAGTAGGAAAGCAACAATATTCTGGCTTAGCAACAATGATTTTCTAAACAGCCTAGGGCAAAAAATAGCTTCAAAGCAATCACAATAAGGAATGCTTGACTGTTTAGTTTTCTTTGCATAAAAATCGGACGAGTTTAGAAACTTCCTCCCATGATTTAAGAAAATCACAAGACTTGAAATATTTAATGAACAATACCAACAATCTTATTTAATAACAGAACAACAGTACAGTGTCGATGACTTCCCCTTTTACTCACTGAATTAAAAAAAATTGTACCCAAAAATATAAAATCAAAATTTTTTCTTCTTTTAATTCCATTTTGTACAGAATATTTGGAGGATTGCAAATCCACAAAAATATTCTTAACCTTATATATTTAACAGCTTGCGAGTTTTTCTCTTATAGCACAATGTTAAACACTTCATTTTTAGAAATGTTTTGTTCAATTCAGCTGCCATATTTAATGAGAGTATCTAACAATATAGACTTAATTTCATCTTTCCTCTTCACAAAAACATTATGTATTTAACAAAAGTTTGAAACAACAAATAAATAAGATTATTTCTAAAAAGTCAAATGTCACCAAGAAAGTTGTGCAGAACACTCGCAAATTTTGAACTGATCACAGAAACAATTTTAAATTTTTATTACGAACTTTTAGCATTCAAGAAAGATAATGAAATAGATTTGTTTACAAAGAAACATACTTACTTTTCCAGCATAGTGAATTATGCTAAGATCACAATTTCCTCGGAAATCAGATTTGATAAATTTAGGATGCATAGAATGTGCAGATTCTAATTTATCAACAAAGGTTCTATCGGTAGCTTTCGGAAACCAACATTCTTCATCGAGCAGTGCTAAAATACCCATTGGCTGCAAAATTGAGGAAACATTTGTATAACACTTGAATAAGGTAATTTTTGCAAAAGACAAGTTACAAATGAAATATATCGGCTACATAAGAATTTTTCAGTGATTATATCCACTTGGAATAATTTACCAGAAGCATTCCTTTCAGCATTTGGAATAGTTTACCAGAAGCAGTTGCTACTTGCAATGAGTTGAATCGTTTTAAGAAGGCTCTTGTAAATTGCAATGGTGCCCAACCGGGAGGGGGGGGGGACACAGATCTGGTCCGCGAAACTAATCCATGTGGCCAGCTGTTATGTTTAATTTTACTCACTGACAAACATATTTTGGAACCTTCCAAAACATCAAGTAGTATTAATTTGGTATGACGAAAGATTTTTGCAAATTTGAAGCCAAACAGTAAGAAATCCGTTTCTGAAAAACAGATGGAAACTTCGTATTGATAAAATAAGCATGTGGTATTGATATCAAAAATTCTTGGTGTGTAATTTTCTTTCTTTTCTGCACTTTCTTTCCACAATATATTTTAATTTATTAGTGTGTTGGTCCGCGAGATTCATCTTAGCAAGAGGTATGACCTTCTAATGAAAAAAGGTTGGGCACCACCGATAATTGAATAGGAGCAGCCTAGCTTCCCAGCTGAGCACATGTAGCTGGTCGTCACTTTTGTATTTTTATTTATTTATATAAGTATAAAATAATCAGTCAAATAAATGTATAGAGTTTAGAGGCATTAGTAAGCACCAATCACGCCATTAAAATATACATCTAGAAAAAGAAGAGCAAACAAGGCCATGACTTGAACTTTTTTTCCATTTTTGTCAAGGTAGATAATAAACAAGTCACAACGCCAAGTCACGTACGTATGACAGAAAAGTGCTTGATAAATGCTTGCATACCTCTGGATAAACAATTCCAATCTGAGATGTTAAACTTGAAGCTCCTCCATTCAAAATAAATGCTTCAAAATAAATAACTCACAACAGTAATTTAAAAAATTTGAGTTTTAAATAAAAATAATCAAAAAGAGATCTTACTTTCTCAATCAAGTCTATGGTAGGTTGGAGATCTAAGCCAAAATCTATAAATCTCCACTCAATTCCTTCTCTTTGATATTCTTCTTGTTCCAAAACAAACATAGTGTGATTAAAAAGTTGCTGAAGCTTTTCATTGGTATAATTTATACAGAGTTGTTCAAAAGAATTAAGCTAAAAGAGAGAGGAAAAAAAAAGAAATAAATTTCACCTCTTATAAAAGTTGGAAACAATTAATAAAAATACCAAAATAACATGGTACAGCATCAATTAAACCTATAACTCAAAAGGTTCCCAAACTTTTCTGATTTGCAGCAACCTTTGAATTATAAATTTTTTTTTTTTTACAGTACCCTAGCCTATATCTATTAAAGTACACAGCATATATTGAAATTGACACTTTGTGGCAATACCCCTCAACTTTGGGCTATAAACCAAAACAAGAACTTAATTTATGTTAAAAGAGTGTGCTGGCAGAAAAGTACTGAATCAACGTGAAATGTGGGCCAACAATTAAATAAAGTTAAATATTGCCAACTAGGCGATACATCGCAAAGTTGACGAGAAAACTTGGTGATCAAAAGTTTGGCCATATATCGCCAAATGTTCGACAAGTTATAACTAGTGATGTGCCGAATATCCGTATCCGTATCCGCGGATATCCGAGGGAAAATAAAGATCTGTATCCGGATCCGTTACTTTTTTGACGGATCTTAAACGGATCTTTTCTATTCTAAAAATTTTTAAATATTTGAATAAAAGACTATTACATTCCGTTTCAATTAGGTTGTATTCCCTATTTAAACTATAAGATATCATTCCCGAGGCCAATTTGTACCCCCTTTGCAAAAAGGAAGGGGAAATAAGTTTTAAAAGTGTGTATCAGTGTGTCTTTTTGTGGCACCGTAGCTCCTAAACAGATGAACCGATTTTGATAGTTCACTTTTCGTTCAAAAGGTGACTTGATCGAAAGTGTTCTTAGCTTGGCCTCGTTTTTGTAGAACTTTAATTACCGGAGATATTAATTAAAAACCGATTTAACGTTTTTCACAATTATGGTAGTAAAAATTTACCCGTACGTTAAAAATGAATAACGAACAACGAACTGAATAATTTAACGAAAAGAATAATTGAAAGAACAAAGTTTTCTGCGTTTGATATTTATTTGAAACTTCCAACTTATATACAGTAGGAGCTATAATCTTGTTAAGTAAATTTTAAATGCAATTCTAAGCCTTTATACGCGTGATTGGTAGTGATTTCCTAGTCGGAAGATAAGGAGAAAAAGCTCAATGATTTAAAATTTTTACCTGCTGTCAGCTCATATTTCTTAACAAATGTGTGTTCTGACCCACGAAATTCATCTTAATATGAGGTCGGCTCTCTGGGACACGTTTTGTTTTTTTAATTTTTAATTTAATATTAGTTTTTGTTATTGATTTGGGGTTTCTGTTATTCTTTATTTTTGTTTTTCTCGGCATCCTTTTTTTAAAAAAAGTGAGAATAAATTCTCTATTTACTGTTTGTAAATGTGTTCCTGGCTCTGTATTTCGTCGGTCGGAGAAGTTCGGTGGAATGGGTCAGCACTGCATTTATGCTGAAATAAAATGGGAAAAATTATTTCTAGCCTGTCCAGTAGCAGCTTAACACTCTTGCTCCTGTATCCTACATCTACTGAGTAAGCTAGAAATAATTTTTCACATTCCATCTAAGCATTAATGCAGCGCTGACCCATTCCTTCCAACTCTCCCTCAATTTTAACGGAGATTTCTTTAAAAGGAATTCATAGTCTTGATTATATTTTTGCCGTAGTTGACATTTTTTGAATAACTACCATTATTCTGACGGGAATACCTTCCGTAACAAATTTTACACTTGGATAGTTGAATTGGGGAAGAAAAAAATTGAGATATGTATCCGTATCTGCGGATCTTGCCACTAATGATCCGGATCCATATCCATATCCGCGGATCTACTTTTTTAACGATCTGGCACATCACTAGTTATAACATCATGTACTTGCATTGATATTAACCCTGATTTTCCCCAAAAAAGTTGTAAAACATCCGAATGCAACCAAAAGGAGAGGTGCACAACTAGACCCCACTAAGAGTCTACATACTAAATTTCAACTTTCTACTACATACTGTTTTTGAGTTATGCAAGATACGTACATACATACGCACATACAGACGTCACGAGAAAACTCGTGGTAATTCCCCCGGGGATGGTCAAAATGGATATTTTGGGCATCCATACCTTATAAGGCAAATATGCACGTGCAGTAGGGTCAAAAAAACACCCAACATTAATTCAGGGATGAGTAAAATTGAAAATTAGGCTAAAATTTTAGGAATGAATGTTTCGCTAATACAATACTTCCTTCACAATGTAAAAAGTAAAAAGGAAATATTCATTTTTAGCAAGATAAAATGTAACATTTTTGAATAAAAATAGATAAAATACTTGATTTGAGTAACATAAAACCCCCCTCCCACCTAGAAAAATATACATTTTGCATGTCAGGCATTATTTCTACTACAATCTTTTTTTTTTTTTTTGCTTACTGTATGTATAGCAATTCCTTGGGTTATTTTTTTATTTCAAAAAATCATATTTTACAGGAGAATCAAAAAAAAAAAAGTTTTGGAGGTGCATAATTTTTACCAGAATAGTTTTCATGGAAAATAATTAATTTTAAATCTTGAAAACACATAACTTCTATGCATTATTTAGTTGTTAGTGTCATAATCGTATTAAATTTTACTGTTGAAAAAAATCGAATTCTTTTGGACTTAAATCCTTTTTAATGTCAGTGCCTTAATTCATTGCAGATTACATTTTTATTCATAAAAGTATTGTTTTAAATCAATAGTATAAAGGCACTAAATAATGTTTTGCATACAGTTGTTCACAAAAACTCCGAACTGAGTACGGGCGACACAGGCAAGTGTTAAATTAAAACACACAGATAAATGGTTTTTATCTATCTTGTGAATAATAAGAGACAAGGATACATCAGGAGTTATCAAAAAGACAGAATATAAAACAAAGTAGAATTCATACAATGACATTATAATGACATACAAGTAGATAAAAATATGAAACCAAGTTGCTAACAACAGTCAAGATTAAAGAATGCATTTTTTTGTTTTTTTTTTTTAAGAATTATATCAAATTTTTAGAGAATTGTAGCAAAACTTAATTTCAAACTCTCTTCTGCCATGTGGTTAAAACATATACATGAAACCAATATTAACTTATAACATTTATTGAAGAAAAAACATGACCTAAACTGAACAAACATAAATTAGAATCAGAATATAACATAACAGAACCAACAGAACCGAACTAAATAAATTCACTGGGTACATATACTGAGCTGATTGGTCAACACTGTTGCCATTTAAAAATAATATAAAAGTTTTTCCACAAGAATACCTGTAATAAATTAACATAATCATGTGTCTTAAATTATCACATGCACAATTAGAAAACACATGACAATACTCTCAAAGTAAAGGTCAGAATGAAAGAGCTTAAATAGTGTTAGAAATGATTTCACAAGAGTAGCTTACCTCAAAGATTTCGAATCCAGCAATATCAAGAATGCCAATAAAAGATGCCCCTTGTCTTTTCGTTCGATCAAGAGACCGATTAATGCGTGTCACTAACCATTTGAACATCTTTTCATAGCAAGCTTTACTTATGGCTTCAACAGCAAATTCAGCCTAAAAAGAATTTTTTGTTTGTAATTGAAATTCAAATGAGTAATTGAAAAATTGAAAATAAAAATTTAAAAGTTTTATACTGCAATAAGGGAGGAAAAACTGTCAGGTTTTAACTACACATTGCCGCCTCAGAATAACAGTAAGATATCTAATCCCAGAAATAACACTAAGATATCTTACTGTTGCTCTGAGGCGACGACATAAAAAATGGCTGGAAATGCATGCATGCTTCAATTATTTAAGACATAGCAATGTTTCTGAAAATCTCATCTTGTAAATGATGACAGCAAAAGAGGCATGAATGCTATAAATGCATGCTAAGGTGCATTTATTGCACATTTTTAGTGCACAAATTGTATATTTGCACTTAAAATTAAAAAAATAAAAAAATAGGAGAGGGGGACTATTTTAAGTCTTAGGAAATATTAAGAAGAGTAATTTTAAAGTTGAAAAAACACCTTTGGACAGAAAAAGTAAAAGTAAGAAACAACAATGCAGTTGAACAAAAATTGCAGATTATTGCATACCAGTGTTTCAGGGTTTCAAAGAACCCCTTTTTGAATACAAAATAAGTGAGCTTATGGATGAAAAGACATCCAACAAAAGCCCCTTGTCTTTTGTGATTTCTTGAAGCCATTTCAAAAGGGACTTCAATTCAAATTGCAAGAAAAAAAAATGTTGCATTACATTTGACCTTGCAAAACAATTCAGAAAAAAATTCTCATAAAATTAAAACTCTCACAGAATATAACTCAATATACTTATAAACAGAACAGATATGAAAATTTAGTGATTTACGCATGACATTTCTATAAATTAGTTCAAATCAATTAACTAATTCTTAAATAACTAAATTACCCAATGCGTCTATATTTTGATTCAATTATTACCATTAATAGCAATCACATATAAAAAGCTACAATTCAGAATGTCTAGTCACTTTTATTTAATAGGTATTCATATTCATAAGAAAATAATAAAATTTAAATTCTCTTTGCTCACAGCAAAACCTTGGGAGCATTGTTATCACCAAATGCATTTCAAAGTTTGCCAAGCTAAGCGTGCATAAAAATGAATATAAAAGAAAAATTTAAAACAGAGTGTGTTTACAGTGGTATAATTAAATGATAATGACAAAATGAATGCACAGATATTGTATAGCACCTAAATAAGCAGGTTGTATAAGGATATTGAGCAAAAAATAAGTATAAACAGTATTGATGCTTCACTACCGGAACACAAAAAATAAGATTTAAAAATCAAGAAAGGGATTTTTCCTGCAAAAAGTGCACATACATATAGATTAAACATCCATATATTGATAACTAATAGCAAAAGAGTCATTCAGTCCTGTATTTCAACGCATTCAGCGTATTTTCGACAGCTTCTCAGATGCTCCATGTTAAGTCTACGAGAGGAAAATCTTTATCGCCTGCGGGGGTAAACTGGAGGCTTCGACCAATGAGCAGAGGGTTGGATATTGCGCGACTCTGAAGCATAGCTTCTATAAAGGGACTCTAGTTTCAACTAGTTCTACTAGTTGTGCATGTACATCATGCATGCAAGAGCTAAAATTAACCTCAACACTCATTTAACTTTGATCAAAAGTAGTTAATAAAAATCAGATAAGATACAAACACTATAAATCAAATCGTTATATTGCTTTTTGAAAATTACATATTTCACGAAAAATTTTAAAAAGTAATCTTAAAAAAAAAAACAATTATGAAAGTATACAATTGTATAATTCATCAACTTACCTGTTCTTTAGTTTGAGCTTTTGTTACATAATCTCGGCCAACTTTTAATCGAGGCTTCAAAAATGCTTTTGTCATTTCTGTAACATTCAATCCTAATAAATGGCTGACTTTTTGTGCGACAGTATTATCAGGCAACGTGGCTTGATCAGAATTTCTTTCTTGCTTGAATTTCATGTTCCCAAATAACAAAACAGCAGATACAACACGAAATATTGCTATAAAGAGGGGAAAAAATAAATTTCACTTATAATTTTAGAACACAATTTTCAGTGAATTTCAGTGGTTCAAACAAAATGAACTAAAATCAAAACTAGGGGAAAAAAGAAACTTCTTATTGAACTTTTCTACCACCTTGATTTTTTATTTGAACCCAACACATGAGACTTTTTGAGCTGAATTTAAAAGAGTGGTTTGATTCTTAGTACCCGAAATAAGTATAATTCTAAAATTCACTTATCATTTTGAAAACATTTAAATGACATAATTATCTAACTATTTTTAAAATAGCCACTGAAAGTTCATTTTGTAAATTAACAGTAGAATAGGAAGAATTCAAAGCCATGATCAAGAATCATGAAGCATTACAGTTATGCAATTTTGTATCATAATCTTGAAAGCGGAACAATGACACCATTGTGTGAACTCAGCATTACACATTACCAGTCATTGAAAATCAATCTACTTGACTCAATGAATTACTGAACTAAATAATGTTCTGGAGCAATTCTATGTGTAACAATAATAAGTTTCAATTAAAAGGTCATTCACAGCTATGTGCTCTCTCACCTAAATCTCAAATAATTTCTAATTATTTTAATATTGAAATACAGTTGAACTCTTAATACAATCACGTTTAATAAGGAATCACGGCTAAAATGAGCAATTTGTTAAGTTTGGTTTGGTATCTAAATACATTAAAAATTTCACGCATACATTAAATAGAAGTCTCATTGTGTATTGAAAAGAAAATGTTAAATATTTTCCATAGAAAATAAAGTCTGTACATTTGTTTGACTGGGTTCATTTCAATTTACTCGGATATAAAATTTCATATTCCATTGTGGAATACAACCTATTCCGCAACTGTCAATTATCAACTTCCTTTTTCAATGTTTTCAAAAAACATTCATTTATAAGAAAAGAGTGATTTTTTTCTGAATGTACTAATAGAGTATACTAATAGTTTATGTGTGTTATAGTAGTAATATTTTTTAAATATGTAGGTAAGCATTTCTTTGTTTTTTCACAGTATCAATCATCCATGGTTGTAATAAATAACAGCTAATTCGAACAAATTCGTGGATTTTTTGCATTTTGTATTAACCAAGTTAGTGTATTACTATACTGGTTGTTAATATCTTTCAGAATTGGTTAATTAACTTGACATTAGCTGTGCAATGTCAATGAAAAAATATTGATGCTTCAAACCATTGATGATAAAAATTAAAACATTGATGGTATTAATATATAAATACTAAAAACATTGATGATTTGTAACATAATTTTTTTACACTTTTTACATACATAATAAAAGCCTTAAGGCCATTTAGATACTTTTTGGTTATCATGCCCTTTGAAAACAAAATGCTTAAATAATAGTGAAAGAAATACAAACCACTTAAATCATCTTGAGAGAGTCCCATTATTGACATTGCATTACATGTATTTCTAAATTCTTGAACTTCATCAATGCCAGGAACTTGTACATGACCATTTGTTAAAAAAGTATAATTTTTTGCATCTTCTAATAGGAACTCCTCTACAAAAAAACAAAAAAAAAAAAAATACAAATGAAAGAAACAAGTTTTCTTTTCAAAAAAAAAAAAAAATGAGAGAGAGAAACAAAAAATGAAACATGATAAATTTAAACCTACTTCTTTCTTCGGGGGATGATCCACATAAAAGTTGATAAAAAATGTGAAAAGATCGCTCATCCTTTGCTTGACGAATAGCTCGAGACTTTTCTAGTAAATCTTGATGCATTAAGGGAAATATCAAAATTTCGTTATATTTGTTCTTAAAACTTTTTTTTTTAATTTTAATAACCTTAATAAAAGGAAACTCCCAAAAAACAGCATATTAAAATGAAATACATAAATATTGTACTGTATGTTGTTGTCTTATCAGAAGTTCAACCTCCTTGTAAGGCAGTATGGTACCCATCTTTAACACAGCTGTGGGACACAACAAAAAAAACATATACATATTGCAGAATTTTCAATTGCATTTTATTTCTTTAAGACAGCTTTAGAACACTATACAGAAAGTGGTACAGGTCAATGAACTCACTTTGGTGTAAGTTAAATAAATACCTTTGTGCTAAAAAGCAAAATATGAAATAACAACGTCAAAAAGCACATTTTGCAGATTACTGCAGATACCTGCATTCCTGTTACAAGGAACGCCTTTTTTAATGCAAAAGAAATGAGCTTATGGATGAAAAGATGAAAATGAGCTTTTCATCCATAAGCTCATTTTCTTATTTAGCTTTGATGTCAAAAATAATATTTGATGTCAAAAACAAATCTTTTGCAAGTTGTTAAATGTTGTTTAAGTATTACCAACTGTTTTCTAAAGAAGCTGACCAAGATGAGACCAGTTACCTTCTGTAATCCATAATTGGTAACTCCTTTGTAATAATGCTCTAAATATTACTGTATTACCACAACAAAAAAGTACCCAAAAGCCGATAACTTACTGCGGTTGCTGTAGTAACTGGGGAAACTAGCTTATTACATTGTATTTTACGCATAGGTAGTTGTACACAAAATATGGGAGGGGGGGTGTCAAAAGAGATGCAGGCGGGAGAGACAAGGCAGATCCAGTTTCTGGTTTAAGAGGGAGTCATTTCCGAAAGGGAAGGAGCGGCTCATAAATGATACTCTTAAGAAAAGCCTGGAGATGGAAATGCACCTGTGGGTGGGGGGATGCAAGGACGGATACAAGGGAAGGGCGATGGGGGCGATCGCCCCTCCCTTGGGACACCTTGCATCAGCAATATTTCCAAATCGAAGTTCTAAAATCCAAATGAATGCCATTTTCGATGACAGAAAGAAAAAGAATGAGGTTCGGATCTCCCCATCGAAAACTTTTCGGAATTGATGTTTCAAAATGGCAATTTCAGACAATCTCTGGTGTTGTTAGAAGGAGGAGTTAAAGGCCTTCCTCCGGATATTTTGCAAAATCTAGTGACGAGATTGTAGACATCTCAGCTAGTGTGGAGGGAAGAAAAATCGGTTCAGTGACTTTCCTCCAATAATTTTTCGAGACTGAAATTCCAAAAAAAAACACTATTTTATACAACCTTTGATCCTGTTAGGGGAAAGGAATTTCTATAAACATGAACATTCCCCCGGATTGCTACAAAATTAAAGTTCTAAAACGCAATTTTGGAATAACTCTTTCTACGGAAAAGGAAGTGAAGACAATACTGGACCTCATTGGATAAATCACTATTTAGTCGTTAGGTAAAAATAGTAGCCGACAAGCATGTGTAAATTAGATATATAGAAGAGGTGAGTTAAAAAACAACCGCCCCTTCCTTGAATAATTTCTGGATCCGTCCTTGGTGGGATGTCTCCAAAAGGGTCTTTTTTTTTTTAAATTGCTTTGAAAAATGAAAACATTAATATTTTAATGTCATGATTGATTAAATGACCTCTACAAAATTTGAGACATGAACTCCAAAGCTGTAGCTCCAAATTCCAATTTTTAAAAGATCAGCATTAAGGCTTAAAACACTAAATCACATTCGTTTTTTACATGCCATCTCTTGCATAACTGTACTGAAAAGTAAACAACGGAAGTTAATAAAACATAGCAAACAAAAAGTAAATAGGTGTTTCCAGCTCTAATGCAGACCGTTAGAAAACATTGAAATTGGAGCTACCAGCTTTTTGCAGCAAGCCCTTCAATTGCGAAAATTCAGTTTTTATTTTAGTAAAGTAAATACACTATTAAAGATCATTGGCAATCGATCACTAATTTTGAATTTTGAAAATTGGAGGGCAAAGCCCAATTAGCTTTGGAACTGGGGTGACAGTTGCCCCTTTACCTCTTCGTATGAGCCACTTATGATTTTAGAAGGTATGATAGGACACTTTTTTTAGTAAGGTGTCACGGGGGGAAAAAAGATAGATTTTGTTTTGTATTTTGTTTAACGCTTACAGACTCCATCTTTACCTAATATATCGCAATAATTTTTCTACCTTGTTTCTAAACCCTTTATTTTCTGATTTTAAGTGACTTCACAATGCTAAATATTTTTGCACAGCAAGATTTTCTTGAAAAAAAGTGACGTTTTTTACATGCTTAAAAAAGGGAAAGACTATGCATTCTTAAGCTCATATCACTATTCACAACATTATATCTTTTGAATATGAAAACAGAATTTTCTTAAAATAATGATCTATAATGCTTAAATGCTAAAAATCATTTATTATTCTATTCTTAGCTGAACAACTTCAGCAGAATAAATTTTTTAAAGGAAAATATATGAAAATAGAACACCTTGGCATCTCAGAGAAATAAAAGGATACATGTTTCAATGTTGGCACCAGCAATAAAACCAGAGGCATCAAAATTTATCCTAATAAATTTCCCCTAAAGAAATTAAACAAGATTCAAAAAAATTTAGTACATTAATTACTGATTTAAATAATGACCATTTTTTAAACAATGCCAATAGGAATGAAAATAGTATGAATTGATAGAAGACAAAACATTTAATGTAACTAACAGTGAATTTATGTCAGCGTGAGAGTGCAATATGTACAAAACATCTGAAAGTATGTACTAAAATTTTAAATTTGAGCACACACACACACACACAAAAAAAAAACATGAAGTCTTTTTTTGCACTATAAAAACTACGTGATATTAGAGAATACTTTTTAATAAAATAAATAATGCAGACTAGACGCTTGTTAAAATAATTTTGTTACAAAAAAATCCTGATCGTCAATAATAAAGCTGAAAGTTTGGATGTGTACACATCTGTGTGTAGCAGGGCTGTAACCAGGCTTTTGTTTCAGAAGAGCATTTTACCCAATAGATTTTTTGAGAAATCTATACAATCAATCAATATTTGATTTCAATGCTATATTCTAATTAGCTTTCTGGCAGTGTATTTCTAAATTAGAGGGAAAGGGGGGGGGGGGGGCTAAAGGCATTGAGAAGAGCAATTGTAAAAAATGACATTAAACAAATGCTTTCTAGTGAAGTATAATCAAAAGTTGCTACTCCGAGAATACACTTTTAGCTCAGATGTGAACAAAAATATGTGCATACTACATTTTAGCTAATCAAAACAATCCTTTTTATCTTGGGGTTAGGAGAGGAATTGACATAAGTTGAAAAAAAAAATTAATGAGCAATCACGATTGCTTATTGCTCTCACTTGACCGTCCTTGGCGTTGTGGTTCCATTTTCAGCTTGGACACGGACACCAGCACCACCGCCCACCGGCCTCTGAGGCGCAGTTCCGAGCACTACCTCCTGGAATCCATTTCTCCTGGTCGATGGCATTCCTGTCCTACACACGTTCATACACACAAGCCTTTACACACATACACACACGTTAAGCACACACACAAGCCTACACATGCACACACCTGCGCCTACACATACACACACGCTTGCACACACACACACAACTATACACATGTAACCGCCCAGGAGGAGGGGTAGGTTGGGGGGGGGACAGGAGCTGTTTCTGGGAACAATAGCCCCCAATGAGTAGTAGGGCCCTGTCGCAACTCGCGATTGCAAAACACATAATTTGAATTCAAAATTTCAGAATTCAAGTTAATTTTTAATTTAACTTTTAGCAAGGCACAGACATGAGGGTACAGGTAGTCACTCAATAGAGAAAAGACTAGTTTACTGATCATTCTGTTCAAAAAAAAACTGGCAGAATCAAAGATTAGTGGAATTTTGAGAACCATGGTGGCAAATTCTGCCTTGCTTGGAAGCTATGCTTACACAAGGGAAAAATGGGCAATAGTTAAAAATGTTTAAGTGATTAAAAAATCTAGATTTAAAATCAGACAAATCTAACATCTTAAGAGAAGTCCAAAATTCACATAAAAGTCTGATGAATCTGATTATAAGATGTACAAAGCATTATATTTTCAAATTTAAAAAAAAGCGCTACTTACAAATCTAGATGAGTTGTCATTTTTCACTGTTTTGGCATTACCAAATGCTTCAAGAATTGGATTAGCTTGTAGCAACTGTTGTTCTAATTCACCCTACAAAACATTTTGATTTATTTTTTTCAAATTATAAATAAGTTATAACACCGTAAATAAAAGCAGTAACATTTTCACTGAAAATATAAATGACAAAACTAAGTTAATAAACACAAAACTTACAGAGGACAGCAGACATAAATTTAAGTACTGTCATGCAGGTTACTTTCAGCCATGATCTCTACTTTGAACTACTCCACACACCTTTTATTAGTTTATCGTATATTTGTTGGTTACTAACTTACAAAAACTCCTAAAGTATTGTGATGTTACACAAAATTAAGATACAATAATTATTAAATCCATTTTAAATTAATAATTCTCCTAGTTCAAAGTAATCCTGTTACTTAAAGTAATTTTCGAGCCCTGTTGGAGATTGAATTTAAAATAAACTATTTTAATATAAGTAGTGAGATTTTTTTTTTTTTTTTTTGAAAGCAGAAAAATGAAATGTGTGAATTTGGAAACTCTTTGTACTTCACAGCATAATAAGATGTCTATCATTTATAATATTGCATAGAATGCAAGGTTATTACAAATGTTGGACCCAATTTCAAAAATTTGTATTTATTTAAGTATCAGTTCTAAATAACTAATAGTTACAGCAAGGGATAGAGGAAATGTCAAAGTTTTTTTACATGCTTTTAAATGTCCAATGTGCCCCCTTGTGCTGCAAGGGTAACATCTAAACGATAGCTTGGTTATTGTCTATTCCAAGACTGATGAGTCCCTAACAGTCCCTGAATGGCATAACCGGGCTGACGGTACACTGTATGCAACATCTAGACTGCGATTACTTAAAATGGATCATAGGTGTTACAGTTTACAGAAAAGAGAGAAATGCTTTGCAGCGTAAAATATTATGTATTTAATTGCTAGAAAACATGGAATACAATGTGTATTACAATAAAAAACATTTCATAACAAAACATACAATACAGTAGATTCAAGGTTTCCACTACGGTCGCATTTTTTGCAAAATGCAAAAATACTATCTAAAATACAAAAATGAAGCACGTTATTTTCGCTTTTTTTACTCAAGTAAAAAAATTAAACTATACGATGCAGGATCCGAGAGAGGAAGCTAGAGTGGCGATATTCAACTTAATCTTATTTGAAATCATCGATGTTAAATTGCTTATGAGTTAAATAAGCATTAAGTGCTTGCAGTATTGCTTGAATGGGGAGGGGGAGGGGATGGACTAGTTTGCTTTTAAAAATAAAACTAGTATTTTCTTTAAAATAAATACAATTCTAATTTTACCAAACATTTTTTGAAACATTTATATGATCTATCAAATTTGGTTTCATGTGTATTCCATTGATTCTGTTACAATGGATTATCTAAATGGAGGGAGGGGATGTACTTACAAATTGCCATATTGTTACAAAATAAATGAATTTCTCAGTAACTACCATAACACACAATGAGTTTGTACAGTTTTTCAGTCATACTAATTTTAATTCACAAATAAAACAGAAATAATAACAGTAACAATATTTCTGTCAATGATGGACCCATATTCAAAAATTTGTATTTATTTCTTTAAGGATGTCACGGCTGAACTTTGAACTTAAGTTTAACTCCAGATGAAATGCATTGAAATTTTTAGTAAGATATGTTAACCTTCGACATTTTAGCATTTTGCTAAAGCTTTTATTTCAATTTTATCTTTTTTGCTAAAGATCTTTTGAACTCAGCTCAAACCCTGAGTAGATTACTATAATACTGTGAAAATTATTCAAGGTTTTAAAATTCTACAAAAAAAAATCATTTTCTCAGCAGTAATTTAAATTACTATTATTTACAGTTCATATACTTCATCAAGATTTCTATTTCATTTCATTCTTTGGATAAGTAGACATTCAATTTACAGAGTTTCGAATCAAAGAATCGAGGTTCCCTGTATTTTACAAATAAATATGCAGAAAAATTCGATTGACTATAAAGGGTGAAATATGTAAACAAACAAAAGTAATATTTTTGATAATATATCAAAACTGCAAACAAGTAAATAAAAATATAAGATTAAAACTGGAATTGATAACAAAATATGCAAAAAAGATACACGGAACACCAAATAAAATAGTAAGCAAACGTGCAATGTAACATGGGTAACAACATTAAAAAAAGAAATACTTACAATAATATTAGGTGGTGCATTATACTGGAAAAAAGAAAAGAAGGAAAGAAATAGTAAAGTCTTGTTAAGCATGCAAACATTACAATTTCACAACATCACACTGATAAGAAAAGTGACAGAAAACAACTAAAACTTAAGAATTCAGCATGCAGAAATGAACAAATACACAGAAAAGTAAGAAATTTTTGAAAATTAGGTTTATGACATGAATAAGAATCAAAATTTACCAGAGTGCAACATGCAATGAGTTGACATTACTTAAGAAAAGAAAGGACAAGTTTAAATGAAACAAATTGTCTAGTTTAATTCTGCTTTAGGAAAATTTTTTTTTTCAATGGAATTGTTTTAAAATTATCAATTGTGTTATTCATGGAAAGGTTTTTATTTATTTATTTAATTATTATTATTAGATATAAAACAAAAAATTGAATTCCGTTTAGAAAATATAAACTATTAAATGCCATCTAATATGTTCAGATACTTTACACCAATCAAGTAATTCTTGTAAAAGTTCTATTTTTAAGCAAAGAAAAAGTAAAATATTTGGCATACAAGCATTAACACTTTATGATGAAACTAATAAAAACATATATCAGAGATTTGTGTAAGATTTAAGAATTCATCATGCAAAAAGCAAATACACAGGAAAATAAGAAATTTGCACAAAATTGAGTTTGGGACAAGGGAAAACAATTGGCAAGTTATTGGAATTTTTACTAAATATAAAAAGGAAATGAGAATTCCACACCGGGACTATTAAATAACATAAATAAAGAAAGATTATACCAAACTTAATTTTGTCTTAATCCTGCACTAATAAAATCAAGGATGTGCACAGAAATTTTGGGGTCTGTCACAAATTATTTTACGAGCTCCCCTCCATATTGTTTACCCCTATATTTCACCCCTCGTTTAAAAAATATTGGGCCCCTTTCAGGCTCAGGCCAACAGGTATCCCTCCCCCCCCCTGAATAAAATATTTATTATAATAATTTTAGTATCCTGAAGTATACCCTCATTAAATGTTTAATAATACTGTCTAATGGAACAGGGGTTCTCAACCTGGGAACCCCCCCCCCTAAGAAAAAGTGGAAACAATTAAAAAATGAAACAAACTGTAACTTGCTCGATTTTGAGGTCAGACGTAAATATTTTCAATCTTCTTCCTTTGAAGTTGTTAGTACAATCAACATATTTCAAGAAATATGGATTTTCAGCGTTAGCACACGTAAAGTCAATACATTGAAGAAGATATTGAAAGTAACCTGGGGGTGTACTATTGCAGTTACAACCTAATATTCAACAATTTATCAAGCACAAACAGGTGCAGATCTCCCATGAATATGGCTAGTGTTATATGACAACTACAATTAGATCCTTGGTTATTATGTTTATGTTTTAGTTTCTGATTATGTGATTTCATAAGGCTGTCATTTGGATGATTGATCCCCCTTCTCTCCTTGGAAAACTTAGAAATGATGGGCCTGGATTTCATGGAACAGTGAAACTTCTATGAGCGACCACCTCTATATAGCGACCACCTCCATTAACGACCACTTTTCTGAGGCACCGAATTCCCCCCGTACATGACTAATGTTAAAATACTTCTGGGAAAGACCATTGGAACCTCTCACAATGACCGGCAAATCGTAAACATCTGCATTCTAAAACATAGGAATTTTTGTTAAAGAAAACTCAAAAAGAGAGAGACAGCAGAAGAAAAGCAATAGGAAATAAAGTTCATATGTACACCTAACAGTTTTCTCATATTAACAAAGGTGGAAAGAAACCAGAATAAGGGATTAAAATCTATTCTCCAGTGGGTCCAAACGTGTTCCTTTCTTGCTCTCTCTGCTTGGAACCTCGTTCAAGTCACAAAAAGGATGGCGTTGTTTTTCGGACCCTAGGGAAGCTAAAGTGGCACACACAAATCTCAAGGCAAGTCAAGTACGCACCTTTCATTGAGGGAGGTTGATAAGAATCAGTGGCAGATCGCCGCATAGGCGCATGAGGCGCTAGCTGGGGCCTCCAGAAAAGCAGGGGGCCTCAGAGCTGCGAACTGGCCTATCCTCAATACCAAAATTTTTGTTTTGAGAATTTGTCGTGGAAAGCTATAATTTTGAGTGGAAAATGTTCAAAACTCATGAAAATTGATATTTAATCATGAATTTTAGGTGCGAGCTGATTGCTTCCAATAGGGCCCCCTGAGTCTTAGGGGGCCCCTGGCTTCAGGTGCCTTTCCTTGGATTTTCCCTAGAGTATGGATTTTCCTTTTTCTTCCCACAAGTTCAGCATAAAATTGTCTTTGTAAAATACGCGACAAAATTATTTTGATAAAATGCACAGTTAGTCTTGCCAGCAGGCCCTGCGTACCCGCAAACCATGCAGTGCAGGGGGGGGGACACGACCTGAAAGGGCCCAATGTCCCAAGAAATTGAAAAAATAATAATCAATAAAATAAAAACTAGCACTAAGTTCTTAATAACGGTACGAATGTACACACTGCTGGCCTCTGGGGAGTGGCCCTACAGAGTTTTTGAAGGGGGCCCCAAAATGTATTCATCCGGGCCTGCTTGCCAGAAGAACTTTTCCCGTTCCATTGAGTTCTTTGACCACTTACAAGTCGCCTTCATCTGAGTAAGGAGTATGCATCTTGTTTTAAAAAAGTACTATTGATATACACATGAAGATACTTGCTTTAATTGGAGTAGCCATATAGCTGGGAAGTGTCGAGAGGGGGTAGAGTGGAGTGATACCCCCCTCCCCCTCTTCTCAAAGAAATGATAACCAGTCGTCCCATTTTTGTGTCAGTATTACATCAGTCCTCAAAATATACCAATCGTCATTTGCGATTATGCTCGAATCGGTGTTTTTCTAAATAAGGGGAGGAGGCAGCCGGATTTACAACATGGGTTGTAAAACTCGACTTCTTGGAATGGTCACTCTTCTTGACTAACAATTATATTCCCTTTCCTTATCTAGAATGCTGAAGGGAGAAGAGACAGATCTGTGGGGGGTCCAGATTGAAGTCGTTTTCACACGCTGGGCACAACGCACAGCTGTGTTTTCCTGTGTTTTCTTTCTTTACTTTTTGCTAAATTTCCCACTTTCCCATCAGTGACCAACCCGTAACAAGATAATTTTATGATGTATTTAAATAAAAAAGCAGTTTGAAAAAGGTGGGACTTTTTTCTTTCTTTTTTTTTTTTGGAGGAAGAACGAAGAAGTTATGTCATTTGCTGTTTTGATTCACTCGTGCTCGTGCTTTTGCTCTGTGTCTTCAATCAACGACAAGACCATCATTCCTTTTGAGATACGTTAAATATGTTTGAATAACCATTTTATTTTTAGAATTATGTTGCAATCTTGGGTTGAAAAGGCAGAGAGAAATAGATGCAAAATTAGCACATGGTACCATGCAGACAGGGATGAATTTAAAGCATTTTATTTTCACAGGTATTGTCTCATGCTGATGCGGCAAGACATAAGAGGTTGACAAGTAGCTTGAAAAATCAAGCTGTATTTTAAATTCCATGTTCTTTGTCTTTTACTGAAAACATATTGGTTATAATGAAGCAATCCAAAGCTTTTGTTTCAATTTCACTCCAAGATAAAATTTCGTAAGCGGAGGTTTTCTTATAGTTTTAGTTGCCATAAAAAACAATTATTGAGTCTTTAAATGATTTATCTGGAATTTACAGGGGTATTTTTGATGATTTTGACGTACCAAAAAGTAACAGATTAGCTGATAAAAAGAAAAATGCAATAAATTTTGGACTTGCCCTTTGCACTCTGCTTTTAAACCCTCCTTATTAAGGACATTTTTTCAACAACAACAAAGCAAGTAAAGAAGCAATTGGACATATGTACATTTATTTTTATTTCATACTGGACACTGTGTTAAATAATAAAAGATTGAATGCATTGTATTGTAATTTTCAAGATTGAATTTGAAACGTTTTATCATCCACTGCGAAAATCAAGCTTATACATTACGTTTAAGTTTTAAAAAAAACTTGATATCTCTTGTCCTAAAATTTTATCAAAATTGTATCCTAAAATTCTTGAAATCACCACTCCGACCTCTGTTAATGCCAGAAAGCGGGGTTCGGAGGATATCTCCCCCTGTACTGACTAAATTACAAATACAGGAGGCAAAATTTTTCACTGTAATTTTTTTTCTTTTTTTTTTTGGTCAGAAATATCGTTTTTTCCCTTTTAAATAAGAATGTAACTGCCCCCCCCCCCCCCAAGCTTGTTCGTTTATTCAAAAAATAAAAAAAGTTATGATTTCCAGCATTGTTAATATTAGTAAGACTATCGTTTTTGTTGTGAGGGCCTCAGGATCAGGCTGTGCCTGGGGCCTCACAATCACATGATCCGCCACTGATAAGAATACAACTTTGCTAAAAGGTTGTTTCTTGGAATTTCTTGGTTGCTTACGAGGGTTAGAAGGGAGCATTCCTACTTCATCAGAGTGGACAAAATCTATTTTTAGTGCCTTTGAAAGCTCAAGAGTTGGTTTCAGTGAATTTGCATTCTGCTTTTCATTACCATACCATACATTGCAGTCAGAATTTCGAAAAACCGAGCTATCTCACGCTCGAGAATTGTGCAGAAGACTTGAACTTACACAAGAAAGGAAATTAAAGGAAATTAGCAGTAAAAAAAAAAAAAAGCTGTCAGCACAACAAACTCTAACAGAAATAGATAATCTTATCTTGCACTAATAATAAGGACACATTATTTTTGCAGCTGAAAACTAAACTAGAAGCTAAAGTTGTTTTAGGAAAAACAAAGGATCTGAAGCAGGCGAATTTTAGCTATTAGTTTTGAAATAGAAAAATCATGTAAAAGTATATTTTACATTTAAAATTTAAAAAAAAAGTTTCTTTATTTAAATACATTCTTATGATAATGTTGTTGGTTAACTGCAGGAAGAAGGTAAATAACAACTATGGGTGCTATATTTGCATGTTCGAAAATGACCTCCAAGAGCAACCAACCTCCATTAACGACCACTTTTTTCAGGAACGGAAAGTGGTCACTCCAGAGAAGTTTCACTGTAGTAGTGGTGGTGGTAAGAGGAGGCATGGGACTTAGAGGCACACACAGAAATTTTGGGGCCCATCACAAATAACTTTTACAGGCCCCCCTCCATATTGTTAACCCCTCTGTCCTTACATATATTTTATCCCTCATTTTACAAATCTCCCCTTCAGGCTTATCCCTTCTCCCCCTATGCACACCCATGGGGACTTACATCAATGTTCAAGAGGTGGGGGACAGAACCTGAAAGGTTGAGAACCACTGCAGTACAGCATTCTTTTTTTTTTCTTTTTAAGTTGCCTTTCAATTTGAAGATAGATCTCTTGTGTCAAAAAGAGTAATTTTTATCTAATAAAAAAAATAATAAGGACAAAAAATGGAATAGTGGGGTACATTTTCCAAGCACATGTATTTGCAGCATCATCACAATATTGCTAATATTCAGCCCCCCCCCCCCCTCCCCCCCGCCAGTAAAAGCTTTCTAACTTTTATCAACATATTGCCATCAATCTCAATCTTGCATTTCATAGGAGATCGAATTATTGACTAGCAAAAAATAAATAAAATGACTCAGGTTGTTGATTTTGGAGAGTAACTGGTAATATGTTTGCAAGAAAAACGTAATTTAAGTCTCCCTTTGACAGATGTTCAAATAAATAACAATCTTTTTAAAACACAGGCTATAATTAAAATTATCAATAATAAAATAAGCTAAGAAAGTTTTTGTTAAAAATAATTTATTGCCAAACTCTGTGACAATCAAAAAAGGAAGCTTACCATTTCCAGTATATTCAAATGATTAAGAAAGATAATGCTACTTATAAGGTGATATTTCGATAGTTGAGACATTTGGCAACAATCATTTCAATCAATCAGCAACGTAAATAAATATTAGCGCCAAAAACATTGGCGACAGTTCGAAAAATTGCAATGAATCTCAGTTATCGAAATATTTCCCTAATTTTCCTCTAAGATATGAGATTGAGAAGATTTGGATTATTGGGAGCGATAGTCTTCTTTTTGGTTGGCGCGCTTTTGTTTTTCCCGCCGATCGTGAAAACGAGAAAGTAGAGGGTTGCCAGAATAAAGCTGTTATTGCCAAGATTTGTCGATCGCTGAAACTTCTCCAAACTCCAATTATCAAAATCTTCCCATGTAATTTTGAGTGCATGCAGAAATGAAATCCAAAATCATACCGAATGAGAACCAGACATTGATCGTGGCTTAGAGGATGCAACATAAGCCAAATACTGGATAACTTTTTTCGTATTCTCTGTTTTACCAGCGCCGGATTCACCTCTACAAGTAAAATGAAATATGAACATTCTACAGCTGCAAAATGTCTTTAAAAACAATAAAAATTTTACACACAATAAAATCTTTTCTGCCAGAGGTGATAGAAAGCAAACTGGTGACCACACAGAATTTTTAACATAAAAGAAAAAAAATGATAATCTTGAAGTCGTTTCCGACAAATTATAAGTTTTAGCAATCAAGAATTATCGCCAGATGTTCACTATAAGTTTCTAAAATTTGAAATTTTATGCAAATTTCAGTTTACAGTTTCATATATTTCATTTGTTTAAAGTATCATAAGGGGGAGAAAAAAACCTTACAATGTCTTGTAATAATTCGAAAAAACAATAATAACTGCAATTGCCAAAACATGTTTACAAAACATCATAAAATTAAATATACGCAGACGATAAATTAAAAAATACGGCCTTTTTTTTCGTTTTCTTCTTAAAAGGTTTGATTTTCTGTTTTTTAACAATTTTGCTATTCGCAACTCCAACGAACTATAGGGGGCACTGCAGTCACTGTCTAATGGCCGACTTAAAAACTAAAACAAACGCATGTGGTAACGAAGAAAATGCTAAATGTGTTGTGATTTTTGTTCGTATGTATGATTTTTTCGCTTTATTCATTTGAAAAGATTTTTCAGAGTCTTTTGGTTATTCTGACCCATATAGAAAGAGATTAGAAACCAAAAAGTATTACGAAAGTAAACAATTAATGCAGAACACACAGTAAGTTGTTCTGAAGCAGCCATTTTCACGATGTTGAATTCGGAATTCATAAATTTTTGGTTCGCTTCGAACGGCATTTTCATTTTGTACCGTTTTTTCTATACATTAGTACATATTAAGTTCAGTTTCGTGACATTTCCGGCATTTGTTGACATTTTTGTCACATAGTGCACATACGTGGCAGACTGTCAAGAGTAACGTTTAACACTAGATAATTTATTTCTATGACTATATGATTGGATATTCAAAGAAATCATGCATTTAATTCATTCGTCATGGAAATGATTTACCTGATATGCGAAATCTTGTCAAGATACATTATTCTTTCACACAATTTTAAAACCATAACCCTATAAACAGATTTTTGGAGAACTTTTATTTTTTTATTGTTCAAATTCTTAACGTTCTTTCTGGATTTTTCAATCTGTTCTGCGATAAATATTTTCAAGAAAATTTATTTGCATACTGTCTATTTCAGTAGGATACTGTAGTAACAAAGGTTATTTAAATCATTTATGTGGAATTAGGTTAAGGAAAAGTGTCCAGTCAATGTTGTTAAGTTCGTTTTTTTTCATCGAATTGAAAAACTGATATTTATTCAAATTCACTCAGAACAAAATAAATAAAATGTGTACTCACAGTTTATATATGGTGGTAGTTTTCTTTTCAGTTGATTGACCATTATTTCTTTTTACTTATCAAATTCTGTAATCTTACTATCATTTTATTCCACTCATGATAAAAATTAAAAATGGTTTAACTAAAAACGCGAAATCTCGCCAAGGCTACTTTGCTCGCACAATACTAACACTATAACCCTAAACAAATTTGGCGAAACCTTTCAGCTGAGAATAAAAGGAATAAAGTAAATTCTTTCTCGGTTAAACATTTTTCATTTTGTTCTACGATAATAAATTCAAGAAAATATTTTGCGTACTGTCCATTTCAACTAAATGCTGCTGTAAAATATGATTAGTTAAATTAATTTAAGAAAAAAAAAACTCATATTCTTACAAATTCATACAAAACAATAAAAAATTTTACCTGGTATAACGTTATCCAATTTTGTTAATCCAGAGTTTTCTTGTTTATGCTTTCACCA
The DNA here is from genome assembly GCF_026930045.1 of Uloborus diversus. NCBI lineage: Eukaryota > Metazoa > Arthropoda > Arachnida > Araneae > Uloboridae > Uloborus > Uloborus diversus. The sequence continues at coordinate 126,669,908 of NC_072737.1, read as the reverse complement.
TTTAATACTTTTTTGAAATAAATAAGGAAAACTAACATTATTTTGAGAAGCTCGAGAATACTACTAAGGGACGAATTAATTTCTGTAGCTGAAAGCAAACTAAGACACATCGATTGCGTTAATAAATACTCAGAACACACTGCCTGTGTTTACGTCAACAGACACACGTGGAACGCAACGTGGCAATGTTTTAGTTTCATTTGCAGTTTTGTAAATCACCGCAAGGTAGCGTATTCGAGCGCTGGAGTTCCGAATTTGAAAACAGACGATATTTTTCACAACATAAAATATTAGCAACTTCAACAAACTATTCGCAACTCCAACAAACTATAGGGGTAGGGGGCACTGCAGCCACCGTCTAATGACGGATGAAAAAATTAAAACAAACGCACGCCGTAGCGTAGAAAATGCTAATAAGCCTAGTAATTTTTGTTTGTATGAATGACTTTTTTGTTTTATTCTTTTTAAATCAATTTTCAAAGTCTTATGGATATTCTAGCCCATGTAAAAAGAAATGAGAATTCAAGAAGCATTACAAAACATTAGAAATTAATACAAATTTCGTAGTTGTAAGCAGCCATTTCCACGATGTCGAATTCCAAATTTATCAATTCTTGATGAAACTATATTTTTATTGTAGCCATAAGAACATTATAAATATTTCATGTAAATAAACCTTTCTTTATTAGTGTTATCAAAAGAGGAAGTTGATTGTTTCGTTTGGCTAGCGCTAATTGTTTTACATTCCGTTTCGTATGTTTCTAATTTCTGAATTATGATTTAATTCTGTCATGCATCATCAATAAAATTCTCACGGACACATGGCGGTAGTTTTCTTTTTAATTGATCTTCCATTATTTCTTTAAACTTATCGAATTCTGTTATCTTTCTACCATTTTAATCCACACATGACAAAAAATAAAAATGGTTTACAACTGACATGCAAAATCTCGCCAAGCAAGTGTTCTTTGCTCGCACAATATTAAAACTATAACCCTAAAATATAATCGTAGTATTTTGGCGATGAAAATTCTCAGCGTTAAACATTTTTCATTCCGTTCTACGATAATACTGCATACAATCCTTCTTTTGAGCTTAAGATAAAAATAAAAAATAAAACATATTCTTACAAATTCACACAAAACAATAAAAAAAAATTACCTTGTAGAAAGTTATCCTCTTCCAAAAAAAAAAAATGCTTCGAATAGGCTTGCAAATGCGAAGTTTGTTAATCCAGAGTTTTCATATGTTTAGGATTTCACGCCATTTACGACAGTCGACTCACTTTTTAGAGGGAAATAATAAAGATTAACATTATTTTGAGGAGCTCGAGAATAACATTAAGGGACAAAACACTTTTCTATTGCTGAAAGCAATCTAAGACACATCGAATGCGTTAATAAATACTCATAACAAACTGCCTATGTTTACTCAACTGACATACGTGGAACGCAATGTTTTAGTTTTTTCGGCAGTTATGTAAATTACTGCAAGGTAGCGTATTCGAGCGCTGGAGTTGCGAATAGGGGGCAGGGGGCACTGCAGTCACCGTGCGGATGAAAAAGGTAAAACAAACGCATGCTGTAACGCAGAAAATGCTAATAAGCCTAGTAATTTTTGTTTGTATGCATGATTTTTTTGCTTTATTCTTTTTAAATTTTTTAAAGTCTTGTGGATATTCTGGCCCGCGTAGAAAGAAATAAGAATTCAAGAAGCACAACTAAACGTCAGAAATTAATGCAAATTACGTAGTTGGTAGTTCTAAGCAAACATTTCCACGATGTTGAATTCGATATTTATCAATCCTTGATGGAACTACATTTTCAATATGGCCATTCGCATTCGCAACTCCAATAAAGTACAGGGGGCGCTGCAGCCAGTTTAATGGCGGATGAAAAGGTAAAACAAACGCACGCCGTATCTTATAACTTGCTTTGACGCTTAGTGAATGACAGTTATTTTTCATCATGTTTGTGGGAAGCTTTCTTTTCTATTCTTCTGAAATTACAATACACTACAAACTGTCTAAAGCCTGTAATTTACCCCAAAGAAAACACGTGGAATGGATTGCTTTACCTTCTTCGGAAGTATTATTGTAAAGTTGCGAATAAGACTGGCAAGAATAACAATTAATGCTAGATAATTTAATTATATGACATTACGAATTATTATCAAAAGAAGATGATACTACTTTGCCTTGCTTGGCTAGCGCTAGTTGTTTTGCATTTGTAGCTGAGTTATTTTTCGCAAATTGCCGAATCGGTTAATTTTAAATTTTTCTGTTTCGTATGTTTCTAATTTCTGAATTATGATTTAATTCTGTCATGCTTTGCAAATCTTAATATATAAAAATCAATGTCCTGAGATAACATATATATATATATATATATATATATATATATATATCAAAGCACAGCCGAAACCGCTGAAGCTTCAGACATGAAATTTGGCAGGCATGTCCGCATGATTACAAAAGTAAACACTAAGAAAGGATTTTTCGAAATCTCAATTAGTTCGGGAGAAATTAATTAAAACCCCTTAATTTCTGCGAAATTAAAAACCTGTCATTGAAATTCAAATCCCTTATTTTCGAAGGCTTTCCTCCATTCAAATCATTATTCAGTACTTCATCTCAACTTTTGGTCGATAGCGAACTACAAATTTGATATTGTTTTTGTTTCTCACGTGATTCTTCGAGGCTTTTCTCAAGTCAAATCATAATGTTTCTGTCTTTTGCTTTTATTTTTTCAAAACTAGAAACGAAGTTTTTAAGAACATCATCACAGGCGGACTATCCTTTTGAATTTAGAAGAGTGCAGTTTCCTGTTAAAGTTTGCTTTGCAATAACCATTAATAAGTCACAAGGACAGACATTAAAAGTAGCAGGGATCGATTTAAGAGAATTTTTTTCACACGACCAATGTTATGTAGCTTGCTCCAAAGCCAGTTCATCAAGCACTTTAATAATTTTAGCACCAGAAAAAAACAACAAAAAATGTTGTATACAAAGAAGTTCAAGCTTAAGCATAGGTATAACAATAAAATGTGGATCACCTCTGTTTGTAAAGATAATCAATACTTTAAAAGGATCTTTAATAACAGTTAAAGATCGGTTAAGGAAAAGGGCATATATATATATATATATATATATATATATATATATATATATATATAAGGAGTCCAGGGTCCCCGGGATCCTCCCCAAATTAGAAAAAGTTATAGGTAATAAGTAATTATTATAGGGGATTTTCGAAACTAGGTGCACAAAGCACTGTCAACCCCTGCTAATTCCATTACCCGAGCAATGCCGGGTACGGGAATGCTAGTCATCAACAAAATTCTCACGGATATATGGTGATAGTTTTCTTTTTAAATAATCTACCATTTATTTCTTTTAACTTATCGAATTCTGTTATCTTTCTACCATTTTATTCCACTGATGATAAAAGATAAAAATGGTTTAACTGACATGCGAAATCTCGCCAAGAGTTCTTTACTCGCACAATACTAAAACCATAACCCTAAACAAATTTTTGGTGAAACTGTTCAGCTTAGAATGAAAGCAATAAAGTAAAGTTGGCACACTATTTTGGCGATGAAAATTCTCGGCTTTTGTTTTTGCTTCAGATTTCTTTCTCGGTTAAACATTTTTTATTTCGTTCTACCATAATATATCCAAGAAAATATTTTGCATGCTGCCCATTCCAACTAAATGCTGCAGTAAAATAAGGTTAGTTAAATTAATTATTTTTAAACTGGGCGGAGATGAAAGCCCGAATTCTTCTGCTGATGTTATTCGCAACTCCAACGAACTATAGGGGGCACTGAAGTCACTGTCTAATGGCGGACTTAAAAACCAAAACAAACGCACATGGTAACGAAGAAAATGCTAAAAGTGTTGTGATTTTTGTTCGTACGTATGATTGTTTCGCTTTATTCTTTTTAAATTAATTTTCAAAGTCTTGTTGATATTCTGACCCACGTAGAAAGAAATGAGAATTCAAGAAGCATTACTAAACGTCAAACATTAATGCAAAGTACGTAGTTCGTAGTTCTAAGCAGCCATTTTCACGATGTTGAATTCGATATTTATCAATTCTTGATAAAACTAAATAATAATTGTGGCCTGACAAGAATAACAATTAATGCTAGAAAATTCAATATGACATTACAAATTGTTATCGAAAGAAGATGATACTTTTTTGCCTTGCTTGGCTAGCGCATATTGTTTTCCATTTATAGCTGAGTTATTTCTCTCGAATTCCCGAATCTTTTAATTTAAAAATTTTCTGTTTCGATTTTTCTAATTTCTGAGTTACGATTTAATTGTGTCATGTTATGCAAATCATCAACAAAATTCTCACGGATATATGGTGGTAGTTTTCTTTTCAGTTGATTGACCATTATTTCTTTCCACTCATGATAAAAATTAAAATTGGTTTACTAAAAACGCGAAATCTCGCCAAGGCTACTTTGCTCGCACTATACTAAAACATAACCCTAAACAAATTTGGCGAAACGAGAATAAAAGGAATAAAGTAAATTCTTTCTCGGTTATTCATTTTGTTCTACGATAATATATCCAAGAAAATATTTTGCATACTGTCCATTCCAACTAAATGCTGCTGTAAAATATGGTAAGTTTAATTAATTTAAGATTAAAAGAAACCCCATATTCTTCCAAATTCATACAAAACAATAAAAATTTTTACCTTGTATAACGTTATCCAAGTTTGTTAATCCAGAATTTTCGCTTTCACCAATTATTAAGGAAATAATGAAAACTAACATTATTTTGAGAAGCTCGAGAATACTACTAAGGGACGAATTAATTTCTGTAGCTGAAAGCAAACTAAGACACATCGATTGCGTTAATAAATACTCAGAACAAACTGCCTGTGTTTACGTCAACAGACACACGTGGAACACAACGTGGCAATGTTTTAGTTTCATTTGCAGTTTTGTAAATCACCGCAAGGTAGCGTATTCGAGCGCTGGAGTTCCGAATTAAATCCTCCTTTCGAGCTTAAGAAGAAAAAAAAATATTCTTACAAATTCACACAAAACAATAAAAAAAATTTACCTGGTATAATGTTATCCTCTTTAATAAAAAAAAAAAAAAAAAAAGCTTCTAACAGACGAGCATATTTGTTTTTATTCATGCATATGCAAAGTTTGTAAATCCAGAGTTTTCACGCGTTTTCGATTTCGCCATTTCCAACAATCAACTCACTTTTTAGAGGAAAATAATGAAAACAGCTCGAGAATACCATTATGGGAGGAAACAATTTCTGTTGCTGAAAGCAATCTAAAAAACATTGAATGCGTTAATACTCATAACAAATTGCCTATTTTTACCAACAAACACACGTGGAACGCAATTTTTTTACCTTTTTCTTTAATTTTGTAAATCACCACAAGGTAGCGTATTCCAGCGCTGGAGTTGCGAATAAAAATTATTTTAACCTCTGCTGTGTTCTCTCTGCCGCGTTCTCTCTGCCGTGATAAACACAAAAGTCGTACGCAATTTTTTGATGAAAAAAAAATGTGTTATAGTCACCAAGTGATTCTTTGTCACATACTTCAGCTAAAAATGTTTTATGGTCTTGTCAAAGGGAATGGGAAATATTTTTTTTTTTAATATTCCAAAATGGCTGCATCTGAATCAAATACATGGGGGTGCAGAGCTAAAATCTGAAACAGCTCAGCTGTAACTGCAGATACGACTTTTAGACTTAGCACGCATTGCACAAGAAATGTACAGTGTAACTCTGATTTAACGATTGTCAAGGGGCTGGAAATAGTTATCGTTAAATAAAGGATATAGTTAAATCGAGGAATATACATATTCAATGCAGTCAAATTCAGACAAGTGCAATTAATCATGAATTTGAGGAAATCGTTAAATGGTAGTTATACTATACTATCATCAAAGGCATGAAAAAATGGCGTACCATCATTGAATCATCAAAAATATTTAACTACATAGCAAATTAAGATCGATTCTTTGAACTGTAATTATTAACCGAAATTTTGTAAATTTTTTGAGTTATCATATCCATGGGCGTAAGCAGGATTCCAGTTTGGTAGATGCAATCATAGGCGCAACAAGATATTGGTTTTGCCGAATAGAACTAACTTTTGCCGAATGATTATATTTTTGGCAAATCTTCAGAAAAAGTTGCCGAATAAGGAAAACTTTGGGAGGTGACAGTGACCTCCAGTAGGGCTTCCATGGGCTCCCCTTCCATGTTGAGCTGGATACGCTCTTGGGGTCAAATATGTAGAAAAAAAAGTACGATATCATTTATATGGACAGACCCTGCGAAATTTTTAATGAGCTCAATATTGACTTAATAACTGAGCAAAAGATATAAAAGTAGGTGCTACACTTACGTGCACAAAATCGATTGGTCTTCTCGATCTAGAAAAGAAAATGAACATAAGCATCTGACAATACTAATTACAAAGAAATTAAATCTACAGTGCACAAGATAGTTTGCAGTATTTTTAATAGGTTTAAAAAGGTGATTACACATTTGATCACACCTTTATTTTGTTGGGACTGATATAAATGATTACAATAAATTAATTGAAAGCATGTGTAATTAGTTCTAAGCAACTAAAGATACTGCTGAGTTCGAGAGATGTAAAAATTAAAAATTAATGACAATATGAACGATATGAATATTTAAAGTATGCATTTGCAAGTAATAAAATGAATCAAAAGCAAATAATGTCATAGCTGGTGTAAAGAAACATCACACAATGTTATGCTATTTGTCGCACAAAAAAAAAAAAAAAAAAAAAAAAAAACCTTTAAATACTATTATTAAAGCTGTTATGCATCAATTAGTTTAAATTTGACAGCAAAACAATCAATTTTGAATTAATTGGAAAATAAAAACATGAGCGAACGTTCAATCTGCTTTTTGATTTGCTCTTCAAATAGGAATATTAAGGATTCAAAAGAAGCAAGAAAATGAAGTTTATGAGGAGATAATTGGAGCTGAAAAGAGCGCATCAGAAACATTTCATTTTCAACGCACGAACTTGCGGAGCGGGGGATATCAAGTAGTAGCTACCACTGCGACCGTACCAGATAAACCAGCCCCCCCCCTCCTTAAAAAAGGGGAAAAATACTCCTTCAATCCCAAAATGGCGAATTTCCTGGGTGAGTCTTACTTCCGCTTTCCTCCCTAGATGATCTCGCTTATTTGAAAAGGGGGCGGCATTTTAATTATCGATGAGAAAAAGATAAAATACACATTAAAGCATTTTTCAAATAAGATTGTATATACATAATATACAATTTTAAAGTGGAGAAAACTCTTCCCACAAACATTACCACCAAAGATCGACTAAATCTGCGTTTCTAAACGACAACTTCAAGATCTTTCCGGGGGAGCATCCCCCCCCCCCCCCCACATACACACAAGAGCATCAATAACAACATTAAATATTTTCTTATATCTTCCAATTCCGAAAATTTTCCGAGGGAGAGCTTCCGAAAACTCTTCCCTCTGGCACCACCGAAGGTCATCTAAAATTTACGGTTTTAGAGCATTAATTTTGATACGTAATGGAAGAGGACTTCGAATCTCTCCTCTTCCTAACATCACCTGAAGTCGTGTGTTTGTATAAGTATAGTTTCGACAATTTTCTGGGGGAGAGCTCCCCATAGCCCTTTTCCTTTAAAATGTGCGGAGATAATTGCGTTTCTAAAGTTGCGTTAATCTAAAATAGCGTTTTTAAAGTTTCAATTTCGAAAAAATGCCTACAGGGTCACACTTATGTCTAGATAATGGTTCCTAACCTCTTTGAGTCCACTCCCACTCTCTAGAGGCTGACTGGCACCTATCTCCCCAACCCCTCGCCCCTTCTTCCTCGAAAAAACACAAGTTGGCGATAGTGGACATCGTTGTTATTGAAAATATCTTTGCCTAATTTTAACTTGAAGCAAAATGTATGTGATACAGTAATTTTATCCACACATTCAACTAAAAAATAAAAATACATACATTAAAAGTACTCTTGTTTTTCCTTTGCTCTTTCTATTCCAAACAACTATTAAGTATTTGAAGGGACATATAAAGATCATTGACGTACTTTTATAAAACAAAAGTAAATTTTTCTTGTAATTTTCTTTTTTGTTTTTTAATTGGAAACTGGCGAAGAAAATTAGTAATAGGAAGCTCCTGAACTTTAATTGGTTTCGTTTTAAACTCGTGATTCCTTCTCTGAACTGTGAACAATAGGTGTCACATGTATGTTTTCAATTTCGATTTTCATTGTTTTATTATTATTATCTAAAGACTCGACGCCCCTCATTTGCTCCTCAAGAATTAATAACCTTCTTTAGAAGCTGAATCCACTCTATCCTAAGATAGCTTGAAAAGAATAAAGAGTTGCCGCCAGTCCCCCCCCCCCCACCTCCTCCCCCTATCGCACACACACACACACACACACACACACACTTACACACACCAGTTTTTGCTCTCACGACGGTTCTGCTTGAAACAGGGTCCTTGAAAGTTTTACTTTTTATACTTGTGTGTGTTTTAATTTTCTAATTGTAATCGAATTCTTTCTTTCAATTTTTTATTTCAAATTTTCTATTAAAGTTTTTTTTTCTTTTAGTGAACGCGTAAATTATTATGTTTATTGTACTAATATTCTTCTGGTGTTTAACTTGAATTTCAAAATTCGAGCCCTTTTGCAAAAAAAAAAACATTGTCATTGATAGAACAGAAAAACATAAGCTGTCAATGGTTCAAGAACGAACACTAGTTATTTTATTTATTTAAACCCCACCAATCACCACCGTACCAACCTCGGTGAGGGTTTAACCGGATGTGGTGACTGGGGGGAACAGAACAGGTCACCGAGCGACACTCGCTGGAACAAGAACAAACACTATTAAAAGTTTTATAATGAATTGCTAATGTTATTGATTTTATTAAATTTCTATAAAATGGTTCTGGAATGGGGCATCCGTAAGATCGCCAAGGGCGCTAGCCCCATAGGTACGCCCAGGCCCGCCTCCTGGGGTAGGCGACCTAGGCGGCCGCCTTAAGGCGGCAAATTTCGAAGTTGAAACATTTTTTTGTAACGTATGAATATATGTTTCAGCGCAAAAATATTCACAACTTCAATGATAAGAACCAATAATTTAGAGTGTGCCACACTGTTAAAACTACAGGTTGCATTCGGCACCTTTCAGGGGTGAAACGCTTGTTCACCAGCGGCACCCAATACGGAGCCGAAATTGCACCTCTAACTAGGGTGAAAAACAGGCACCTTTCAAAAAGTAGGCAGCCGGGGTGAAAAGAATGAACCTACGGAGAGAGAAATGGCACCCTTACTGTAGATCCTCCTCCCCCCCTCCCCCGTATTGTGTGCTTTTTTTGAATATAATTGTGCTTTTTTTTTAATAGTTTTGTTTTGATTCATGATAGTCTACGTTTTGCACACTTTTCACATTGCATGAATTTAGTACTGGAAATGATTAAAACTTGTAATTACTAGGACTCGACCGATGCATCGGCCAGGCCGATGCATCGGCGCCGATGGTTCAACAATTTAGCCATCGGCATCGGCATCGGCGGCCGATGCTAACTTGCAGGAAACATCGGCCCATCGGCCTTAAAAAACATCGAAAAGCCGATGGAATTGGCCGATGTTTTTGAAAAAAAAAAAAAAGGACCTTTGTTGTTTTACTTTTTAACACAAAGTAAAGGGAGTCATTGTTTTCACATAAAATTGGTTACTTAAATTTCAGTATGAATTTCTATTTTAGTCACTCCTGAAAGAGTTTTTTATACAGCATTCAGGTACCAAATAAGTTAACTGTTGCGTTGTTTCTTGCGGCTGGATATACGTATGTATCTCTCATAATTCATAACCCAAAAATGGTAAACTGTAGAAGGCTAAATTTTCGCATGTGGAGTGTGCGTACGTTCCAGTTGTGTACTTCACTTTTTGTTTTCGATCAGGTGTCCTAAAAAGCCTATTACTCATTTTTTGTGGCTATTAATGACTTATTGCAATGCAAAACTAATATAGCGTCTCAGACTGACGATCATTCGGTGATATATTGCCGAAATTGGAGACCATGGAAACAAATATGAGATGGCGAAACCGGTTTTGTTTCATTTTGTTAGATTCCAGTTGAAACGACGGTAATTTTTAATTTTTCGATATTTGTAATATGAATCACAGTAATGCAGTCTTTTCTGTATTGCTTCGGCGGAGCTACAAGTTTGAGGCCCGTCGAAATACATTTTGGGGCCCTATTTCTCTAGCACAGAAGTTGTAAAGCATTTATCATAAGCATTTTTGTAACTCCTACGGTTCCCCTATGGTTATGGGGCCTCTCGCGCAATTGCAACATTTGCTATATTTTAAATCCACCACTGCACGTCAAAACAAACTCGGGTGCAAGTTTTAAAAGGGTTTTTCTGCTCAATGTTTATTATTATTTTGAACTCTATTTTTTACGATTATTTTTTGTATTTCCGAGAACACTTGCGTGCCCCTCCTCCAAATCGAACAATTTCTGAAATTAAATTCTAGTTATACTTCTAAGCTGTTTAAAACTAACACCATTCATAAAATTAGAGAATTTTTTTTTCAAGCTTTATTGTTGTCAGAAATTGATTAAAGACGTTTTGAATGGGAACATAATTCGGAAACCAAAGGGACTTTTGAATTTTTTCTTCGAAAGTGCTGAAGTAGATTCAGAAGCTCTTCCGAGGCGTTGGTGGTAGCGGTTCTGTACAAAAAAAATGAGGCCGAAGTTTAATGTTGTGAGTCACTCCAAAATCAGAGGGTGACCCCCCCCCCCCCAACCCACCCTCGTCGTTTCAAGCACTTCTTAAATATTTAGCGATTATTTATTTTGGTCAAGAAATATCATTTTGCGTATTTCTTATACTTGTTTCACCTATATTTCGTAATACGCCGTCTTTTTTGCATCATTAATAGCGATCGATTTTTTTTTCTGTTGTAAGTAACTATATATATATATATATATAATAAATGAATAAGTTATTTTCATTTTCATCATATTTTTAATAATATGTTATAGAAAAGTTTCAAGGATTTCCATTTATGCAATTTTTTAAATTTCAGAAAATTATTGTTAAATTTCAAAATTTAATTTGAACTTGCTTGTAGTGCTTCATCAAAGATTAAACAATCAAATTGTTCAATATTACGTGTGAAAACATCAGATCAAGTAGTATATGTATTCAGTTATTAACTTGATGTAAATATTGAGTTTGTTTATTGTGGCTGCGTTTTAAGAACCTCGCTCTTTTCATGGCTATTTCTTCTTTTTCGCAAAATTTATGTCACGGTTATAGCTTTTATGAAAAATGCAAACTTTTCCTTTCATAAATTTTAAATAAGTATAAAAATATTCCTATTATGATTTAATATTGTAATTTATCTGTTCCCTTTTTTGTTTAATTTGATGACTAAAAAATGTTTACGTGCAATTTTTCCACTTTAATTGCGTAATTTGTTGACGGTTTCATAGTTTCATTCTTTTTTTTTTTTTTTTTGAATGATTAAACAATATAATTTAATGTTTTTTAACGATGTTTAGTGTACCTAAATCCATACATTATTACAATATTACTGAAATCTTAGTTATATGTTCAATTTTCTTTAAAAAAAGTCAATTGGTTATTAAACAGTCTCTTTGTTTTTCTTCCTTTATTTTTATTTTATTTATTATTATTTTTTTTTCCTGTTGTTCTTTCTCTTCCATCATACAGCACTCAAAAAAGGAGAAACATAACTACACCCTATACAGAGTGTACGTAGTACGATCCAAAAGTTCGGGGGACAAGCTGTATAAAACCTTACCCAAAATAAGTTCACATTACCTAAGCACATCCACCTTCAAAAGGGCACCTTGAGAGACTATGTACTTCTGCCAGTTTTCATATAACTCTTGGAAACACTCCTGGGAGCCATTTTTCGCTACCTTCTGTGATGCAGCTTTATCTTCTCCTGACGGAAGAAAGCGGCGTCCATGCAAATGTTTTTTTGTTTTTTTTTGCTGGGAACAGGAAAAGTCACACGGAGCTAAGTCCGACGAAACGTTATGTTATTTGTTTGTCACATCAACGTTGGCAGAAGTGCATAGTCGTTCAAGGTGAGTATTTTGTAGATAGATGTACTTCGGTAATGTGAACTATTTAGGGTAAGGTTTTAAACAACTTGTCCTCGAACTTTTAGAGATACTACGTACGTATGAGTTTTCAACTTACTATTTCATAACGTTTTTGAGTGACGCAAGTTTACGCGCATGAAGCCATCACAAGAGAATTTGCGATAATTAACTAAGGAGGCGATCAAAATAGATATTTCGGTCATCTATATATTCTTAGGTACATATGCATGTACAGATGTGCCGAAAAAGCTTGTGAAGTTTAAATTGGGTGATCATTAAATAAAAATTTAGATCGAAATCTGATTTTTTCTTTTTTTTTTTTGTGATTACAATTCCTTATTCGTAGAAAGGAAGTAAAGTGAAATGAATCAATGATCCTTTAAATCCCTGACAATCTTATCAACTTATTTCTGTTAGATTGTTTTTTTTTTTTTTTTTTTTTTTTTTTTTTGCCATCGGCCAACGGCATCGGCCATCGGCCATTTGGAGGAAAACAATTGGCCATCGGCCATCTTTGAACAATCGGCCAACAATCGGCATCGGCCCATCGGCCAAAAAATGCCATCGGTCGAGCCCTAGTAGTTAAGGAGTGCTCATTGCTTAAATTCATCTGATCGTTCTCTACATCAGTGTTTCTCAACCTCTTTTGACCCACGGGTCGGTAAAAGCAAATGTAAAACATTGCGGACTTGTGAAATTTTTATCCTTTTCTTGAAAATAAATAATAATAATTATAATAGCTCTCGGGGCGGTAAAAAAACTTGTGAAAAAACTCTGCGTACTGATAAGTTTTTTTCTTTTGCAAAGTAATGTTAAAAATGAATAAAACAATAAATATCTACAGACTTTATTTGGTATCAAAGAGTTGTCACAAATATATTTAAAGTTAAAGACGAGTAATTATTTCAATAATCATAGTTGAGTTAATGATTATTTGTGAGAAATAACCGCAACGAAAGTAAAGTGTAGATGTACTTATGAATTATTTACATGAAGAGCCAAAAATATTCTGGGATATTAAAGTTACGGAAAAACAAAATCCTTTCTCGAACGTTAAAAATTTTAATCAAGAGTAACAATAAAATGAAATACAAATGAAATTTTTCGACAGTTGAAAAACCTAAAGAAATGAGAAATTCCTAACGCTAACGAAACATTAAACGCTAACAGGAAATGATTCAAACACTTGAACGAAAAAGAAAAAAAAAGCTAGACGGAGAGAGATTTCCTTTTTATTTTTGCGCTCGCTGTTGTGTAGTAATCTACGAAGCACAAGAATCATTTTTATTTAGGTTCTCACTTGTTGATTAGTGATAAATTGCGGTTATTATTTTGGTGATTAAATGTTGCTTATCGAGTACTCAAGAAAATAATGATAGATATATTTAGTAGCGTTTTGAATGATGGAAATTTCACGACAGTAACGGTCAACTGAAAATCAACAACTAACGGTACTACGGTATCATAACGGACTAACGGCAGCTGAAAAGCATTAAACGTACTTTTAACTATGTTTGAAAGCCCTAAAAGCTACAAAGTGATCAAAAGCTGTACTTACTTGTTATTTTAAAGAATTATCCTAGAAAAGTTGAGATTTAATCCAATAGTGTACTTCATTCAATGTGAAAGACATAGAAGCCACGCTTAGATGCAACCTATCATTCGTCCGCCATATTGAAGTGGTTGAATGGTGAATGTATGCCGGAAGCGCATGCGCTAGCAAGTCATTTTGCGATTGCTTGCTGTTTTGGCACCTCTGTCTACGATTGTCTGCTGTTTTCGCACCCCTGCTCTACTTCCTGGCTAGTATTGCACCCTTGGGCCTCATGCTTTCACCTTAGGGGGAATATATTCACTCGTCTGGAACCTCTGGTTATAACAGTGCAGTGCTTGGATTTGCAAGGCATAGTTCGGAATTAAACTAAAAATTCAATTTAATTTTAGAGGCGGCAAATTGCGTGATTTAAAAATCTTTTGAAAATGTTAATATCTGTTTCAGTTCCATAAGATGCACTACTTTAACGTTAAAAAAAATAATAATAAGTGTGTACCAGTGCTTGGATATGCAAAACCCAGTTTGGAATTTATCACTTTTAATTTTCAGCACTTAACTATTATTTTTATTTTATTAATATATTATTTTACATTATTATTATTATTATCATTATTATTCAATGAGGGGGGGGGACGGCACTTGTCAATATCGCCTAGGGCGGCAAAACTACTAGAACCGGCACTGGGTACGCCACTGCATTTACATTATTTTTACAAAGAAAAAAATACATACTTCGGGGCGGACGGCGGGCGTCCTCTTGCGTTCCCTCCAAAGTACAGCATTGCTCCTAATGTATTAGGATTATGAACACACGAACGTACATTCACAACAGTAATACTACTGTAAAAGCACTTATTTTCACGAACCGAAATCTCCGCAAAAATAAAAATATCTGTGGTTCTGCAAGTTGAAAATTTCGCAAATTTTATAAGAACAGAATAGAACCAAAAATTGAAAAATACACAAGAAAAAGAAAAGTTTCGAGGCTTTAATTTTCGCAATTACGACGGGCTCACGAGAGTCGCGAAAATAAGTGCATTGACAGTAATCACAGTACACACGTATAGTACAGTAAAATTAGGCCAAAAAATGGCCAAACCCAAACATCCAAAAAAAAAAAAAGTTAAAACCTGTTGCAAATTATTTCTTACCCTTCCAGCAAGAAGGGGTAAAAAGTTCCAGCACTTTGAGCGTCGGGTTTGGGGGAAAGGGGAGGGTAATCCTATTTTTAAATAAAAATAATTTCTATAACTTAAAAAAAACTCTAAAGTCGCAGAAACCACTCTATAATAGTAAAATCATTAATTCTCATAGAACATAATGCTAATTAACTGGGGTACACATGAGGGGGGGGGGGGTCGATTGCGTCATTGGAATTTTTAAGGCAGTTTTTTCAAAGGGTATTTCTTTTTTGAGAGTTTTTATTCTGGTTGGATACTCCATCACACTTGAGGGGTGCACCATTACTTTGGGGGGGGGGGGGGGACCCTGAATTGGCATTCTAAATTGCAGTGAGTTCACGAAAATATTTCACTGATTTTTAACTTTTCCGAAATTTAAAATGCCACACAATGATATAGTAATGTCAGAAGAATAACTCTAAAAGATCTAAGCAAGCTCAGTAACCAATTTAGTAGTGACTGAAGTTATTAAACTGTTTAGAGCCCTGGAGTGATATCTAAAACAAAATCCCTGAGCATCATTTTAAAAAAAAAGTCCAAATTGATTGAAATTTCCCTCCTTCTTAACTAATTTACTTCAACTTTTCTATAATCTTTCGCCATCACCGTAAGGGGGAATAAACCGAAATTGCCAATAGTGAGACGGGAAGTGCTGCAATTCTGCACCCTCTAAGTCGATGGGGGTTCTCCCTTGCAAACACCTAGCCGTCCCTCTTTTACGCAGCCGGTTATGTGAATTACGCTAGCGCACATATATTTGCACCACTATCTGAAACTTTTGAGCACATTATGCGACAAAAAAATTGATAAAAATGTTACATCAGCTGCCCAACAATCCAACGCAGTGACAAATTTCGGTGGTCCAGAACCTGTAGTGATTCAACGATAGAAGAAGTCTTGATGAGAGCAATGAGCAATACAACAACAGAATGCTAAATACTGTTCTTCCCTTTCTATGGTTTCTATGGGTATTGACTCAAGTTGGTAGTGGTGTTGCTCGCCGATACTGGTCGATTTCTCTGATAAAAAGGTGAAATGTGATGAGGCTTTTAGCGTTGAGGTAGTAACATAAAAGGATATGGAAGGCATAAATTTAGTGGCATTTCTTTGAAAAGGAGGTTTGCAGTTATGTCTAGCTTCTGTTACGAGAGTAGTTACTATCTGTAAGATGTGTAAGCCCAAACCATCTTTTACACCGAATGGTACGAACAGATGGAATAACAAATTGCTAAAAACGTCTAGCAAGAGTTATCCGCGGATCCTCCATCAGGATTCGATGAATCTGGTTTCAGAAGGAAAGAAATCCTGTATCGTTTAAGTGTTATTATCTGAAGCAAAAGATCCATCCACCATCGCAAAACAAACAGCTGGTGTCATACATGTTATAGACGGAAGATACCTTCCCCCTCTCTCTCTCGATCCTTTTTTTTTTTTTTTCTTTTCCCCCCGGTAATGATCTGCAAGTTTCAATGCCAGCAATGCAGTGTAATGAAGTGTCACTTGTAAGTATGGGAAAGTGTCATTTTTGATGGGTACAAATAAGGAGAAAGCACCACTGAAATATCATCTGCGTCCTATTACAACAGCCAAGCCTTTTGCTCTAGAAGACTTTCTACGCCTCATATCTTGTGCTTGGTCTGAGGGGTTCATTGTATATAGTGAATGTTTGAAAAGTCTGGACTGGAATGCTCAACTATATGCACAAACTGTGTTAGACATAGCTGCAACAATAACGATTTCGATGAAGATCTAGATTCTAAAAAAGATCTTGATAACGAAGACTTTGTTACAAGCTTAGGGGAAAAATCATTTGAAAACTGCAGTTCTGACGGAGAGTTGATCTCAATCTGATGACGTATTTGGGGCATGCATATTATAACGCAAACTTAAAATTTTGATTTTAAATACTGCAAAAAAGCAATATAGTAAAAGGGGGGAAAACAGTTCAGCGTAATCTTTCTGACCATTTAATCAAATGTGCCATCAGAGAGGAAGGGGGGGGGGGGTAATCTTTAAGTATATTATTTCGTTTTGGGAGGTGAGCTACTGTTCTTGTGGGGTGGACAGTACTGATTTAATGCATTTTAAATTTGCATAAAATAATACTTCTATTTGAAATGGAAAGAAGGAGGGGGGTTGGGGTACTATTTTATTTGGGCGGGGGGGGGGTGCTGTAGCTTTGGGAGGAGGTGCGCCATCGCACTTGGAGGATGGACACACTTGATTTCTAACTAACTTTGCATAAAATAATATATCCACTTGAAATGTATGGAGGGGGGGGGGGTTCGGGGGCACTGCTTCGTTTTACAAGGAGAGGGGAGCTCTGTAAGCATTGGTGGCTTGTGTCATCCCTCTTGAGGGGTAAACACCTATAATTTAATGCTTTTAAATTTAGTATGACATAATAATTCCACTTGAAAAATTTACTCTAAAAATTCGAAAAAAATACCCAAAACAGCAATTTTTAGATGCCTCCCATTCCGAAACCCGACGCACAATGGGGTGGGACTTTTTACCTGCTCTTATTAGGAGAGTAATAAACAATTTGCAACAGGTTTAAACTCTTTTTTTTAATGTTTGGGTCCGACCCCTAATTTTACTGTACTAGTAGTTCATTGTTACCGGAATCCAAGACATATTCTTTGTATTAACGTAAAAGTCAAGGCGGAAGCGACAACGGAAGATGATAATTTAATGTGCTTCCTCGCTGATTTATTTCCGCGTTTCAGAAATAAATGACACGAATGAACGCACGACACTATGAAAAAAAATTCAGAAATGAGACAAGTTCTTGTTCATATTTTTATTGCAAAACAAATTATGAACTTCATATTTTGTGAGAACTAAACGTACCGCTTCAATTACTCTAACAATGTCTCAGCAACACCAACAACATAATCAACCCAGTGCAAAATGTAACACGCTTTAAAATCATTTATTATTGTTAGAGTTTGTTCATGATTATGTCATACTCTTTTCATTATACTTAACACCTCCCTCTGTTGTCACTAAGTGTTACACTACACCAATTTCTTGTTACAGGTTACGTAAAATTGCATAAGCATATGGTATGTCGCACTTCTTGTCTCCTCCCCCCCCCCCGCCCCGTTACAACTTTTGGAACCACAATCCGCCACCACAAAGCGTGACATCATTTGTGGATGACCCACTATAGCCGCGTTCACAACTTACTTTTCGACCCGGTAAATCCCCGCTCTAACTCCGCAAAAAAAAAAAAAAAAAACCGATTGGAAAAATTCCCCGTTTCCATATAAAAAGAGGTTCTCCCATTATACCAGAGAAAGCGGTTTTTACAGAGCATCCTTAGCGGCTAGTAGACGAACTTGTTTCGCGTAATGCATTCCGGGTAAAAACACCGCTTTTACTACAGAAGCTAGCAGGAGTAGAAAGATTCCACATAAAACCCGCTAATGACCGGAATGCGGTGAAAAGCAGGTTTTTTCCGGGGTCGAAAGTGTCCATGGAAACGGCCCTATTAAGGCACCTATAGTGGAGTTATGGGGTTCTGCCCCATATACGGTAGAACGTCGAAAATCCAAACTAACTGGGACCATTGGTTGCTCAGATTTTCGAATTGTTCGGATTTTCCAAAAAACCTTACCGCTTAGAAAAACAGTAGTATGCTACTTCATCAAATGGAGGGGTGAAAAAATATTTATGTACATAACATACATTACAGTACAGTACGCTACAAAATGTTTTTTCATTTTTTAAGAAAATTCAACAAAAATTTAACACTCATTGTTTACAGAAAATGTGCGTTCGGACTTTTGACATTCAGATTTTAGACGTTCTACTATATTTGCAAGACATTCTCTTGGAGAACTTTTTCACGTCTCTACCGCGTATTTCACGCAGTGAAAATCAGAAATACATCTCAAAATTTTCATTAAGCATATCAGGCTATTACGAATTATGCATCGTGGAAAATAAGGGGCACAAGGCCAAGGGTGCCCATATGCAAAATTGTAAGGGGGGGGGGGGCTCAGATATTTTCCCCATGGGCTAGGATGGTCTTTTCTCCATGGAAACCGATTTTAGGACAGATTCGAGTCATTAAAATATTTTATTTTTAATAACTTATTCATTAATGGCTGGAGAATAAATGTTTTTACATTTTTGCAAAGAAAAAAGTACCAAAAGCAAGGAAGTTCTAATTTTAAAGGGGGGGGGGCTCAAGCCCTCCTTGCCCTCTTATATGTGCGCCCTTGCACAAGGCACAATTGGAATTTTTATATAACAATTGATTTTTTTTTAAATAAAAAATGTGAAGGATGAACTTAGAAAATTCTTAGGACTCGAGCAACGGCATCAAATCTAAACCCAGTAGTTTTAAACCTTTTCGTAGGAAGATCACTTGGTTCACTCCGAATCCTAAGCGAACCATGTACGATAGAAAAAATATTTTCACAGCAATGAAGTAAGATCAGATGAATCGACAAGTTTTTTTTTTTTTTTTAATTTAATTACAACTATGAAAACGATATACACTGGTGTGCAAAAATTAAGAAGCGAAGTCGAAAAATTAGCATATTAGCTGAACGAAGAGGCAGAGGGGACAGAAAGACCAATCAGGAGATTAAGTAAGGTGATGTACGGTAGCACATGCGCAGATATGCAGGCAGACGTAATGGGGGAGTGTCTGAGTAGTATAAAGCATCTTGTCGGTGTAAGATCAGTATTTCTGGCAAAGAGATTGCACGCCGTATAGCAGTTAAAATCACACCGAGTTGCTGCCTCAGCGAGAAATGGCGAATTATCAATCTGTTAGACGACATCTGGATGCTTTCACCCGAGGTCGAACCATTGGGAAGTTGGAGGAAGGCCGCAGTATGACAAGTGTGGCTGCAGAGTTCGGAATTGCTCACAGCATCATTTCACGACTTCGGAGACAATTTCAAACTACAGGAACAGCTATCCGGGGGTTCAGTAGTGGTCGTCCACGAGGAACCACACCCGCAGATGACCGGTATATTGTCTTACAGACGGGAATTGGAGAGACAATGAATGGGGACGAGTATTCATTACAGATGAGAGCAGATTCAGTCTGAGTAGCGATTCTCATCGCATACTCATCTGGAGAGAGCGGGGAAGCCGCAATCATCCCTCGAACATTATTGAAAGGGACAGGTATGGAGGTCGCGGTGTTCTCGTCTGGGGAGGCATCATGCTTGGTAGTCGTATAGACCTTCACATCTTCGACGCAGGTTCAGTCAATGGGAACCGTTATTGTAACAAGATTCTTCTTCCATATGTGCTACTTTTTAGAGGCGCTATGGGTCCGCAGTTCCGTTTCATGTACGACAATGCACCATGTCATCGCACAGTAGCTGCCGAACAGCTCTTAGAGAGTGAGGATATTGAACGTATGGATTGGCCGGCACGATCTCCGGATCTCAATCCCATCGAGCATGTATGGGATTTTCTAGGCAGACGCTTGGCTGCTCGTACCTTACCACCAGTAACGATTCGGGAGCTTTGATTGGTGCTGCAAGACGAATGGGCAGCAGTGCCTCAACAGCTCATTGACACCCTCATTCTGAGCATGGGCAGACGCTGTGAAACCTGCCTAGCAGTCGAAGGAGATCATATCCCCTACTAAACACCGGATGTTTCTTGCTGGACACCCATCACAGGGATGTTTCGGCCTTCAGTCGCATTGCGCTCTATGCTATTTTTTCAATAAAGCTTCTTTCTATTCCTCTGATTTCTCTTTTAATAAGTGTTGCTTACATTACACATGTCCTTACGTATTGGGGATCTTACGGTATTAAATGTGTTGATTTCGAAAGCTTTTGTACAAAGTTATATTGAACTAGTATGTTGTGGCCATCACGAAACTTTCTTCTATATTTTTCTTTTTCTTTTTTTTTTTCTGATCCCTCCCCATGTTTGACGAGGAAGCAATATTCCCAACAAAAACAAAATTACACATGCAAAAACTTGACCCAATGTCTGAATTATTGCAAAAGCAAAGCAAAGAGCGAAAATTGAAAGTTATTTTAAAAGCCTTGCTTGAATGAATTACAAATATTTTATTTGTTAACAAACATAAGATGGCAACAGTTAAAAATTTTAAATCATTGAGATAATATTTCCTATCATTTCCATACAATTAAAATCACGAGAAATACGCAGACGACAATCTATTACGATTTATCTTTCTTATTGTTGCATTAATAAAAATATTTTTATTCGCAAAAAAAAAAAAAAAAATCAACACCTCTTGGAGCGATCGGCGTCAAAATAGAACCAAAGCCTGTTTACATATGGATTCACATATATTCCAAATTTCAACCAGAACGTAGCATTACTTCTTGAGATAGGGCACTCAAAATGGAAAAAAAAACGGGTGATTGCGCTACCCCCCCTTTTTAGCTGTTGACACAAAAATAAAATCAGTTCTTATACCCACTAAGGGCTACTTGCCGATAAATTTTTCTTTCATTCCGTTCATTATTTCTTGAGATACAGCAGTCACAATTGACGACAAAAAACGTTCTATAGCTCAACCCCCGTTTGAGTTATTGACACCAAAATTGAATCAGCACCTGTTAATACCAACATATGGACCAAATTTTGTTTGATTCCGCCAGTAACTTCCTGAGGAATAGCAAGCACGCGTAACTCGAAAAACGTCCCATTGCTCCACCCCCCTTGGAGGAATTCGCGCCAAAAACTAATGGGCACAAGTTCACATAGGGGCACATATGTGTACTAAATTTCGTTCGATTTCATGCGGTAGTTTTTGTTGTAGAGCGGCCACAAAAAACTGGTCACACACAGACGTGACACACATACATACACACACACACACATACATACACACACACACATACACACACAGAGACAGACAGACATTTTCCAAAAATGGTCGAAATGGACTCAGCACACCTCAAAACGTTCGAATCCTTCGAAATTCGAAAATTTGCACGAATCCAATACTTTCTTCTATATATTAGATATAGAAGAAAGTAAAAAACCGTCTCGTCCTTAATTTTTGCACACCAGTGTAATTTTCACTCGCTTTTCGCGGACCACTTGTGGTCTGCGGACTTTACAGATTGAGAATCAGTGTTCTTCGCAACTAGTGATGTGCCGGATATCCGAGGGAAAATTAAGATCCGTATCCGTAACTTTTCTGACGGATCTTAAACGGGTCTTTTCTATTCTTAAATTATTAAATATTTGAATAAAACACTTAAATTCCATTTAAATTAGGTTTTGTTTCCTATTTAAATTATAAGGTATCATTTCCAAAACCAATCTATACCCCCCCCCCCCCCCCCGTCGCCAAAAGGAAGGGGTAATAAGTTTTAAAATTGGATCTGTGTGTCTATTTCTGGCATCGTAGCACCTAAACAGATTAACTGATTTTGATAGTTCTATTATCTGTCAAAAGGTGACTTGATCGAGAGTGTTCTTAACTTGGCCTCGTCTTTGCTGAATCTTAATTACCAAAGAAATTAATTAAAAACCGACTTAACGGTTTTCACACTTATGGTCGTGAAAACTTACCCGTACATTAAAAATATTGGCTCTAATTTAAAGAACGAAGTTCTCTGCGTTTAATATTTATTTGGGACTTTCAAGTTATATACAGTAGGAGCTACAATCTTTTAAGTAAATTTTAAATGCAATTCTAAGTCATTATATGCGTGATTTTTAGCAATTTAATAGTTGGAAGATAAGAAGAAAAAGCTCAATGATTTAAAATTTCTATCAGCTGTCAGTTCATATTTGTAAACAATGTGTGTTCTGACCCGCAAAATTCATCTTAATCTGAGGTCGGCTCTCTGGGACGTCTTTTTTTTTTTTTTTTTTTTTTTTTTTTAAATTTTTAATTTAATATTAGTTATTGTAATTGATTTAGGGTTTCTGTTATTCTTCATTTTTGTTTTTCTCGGCATTCTACAAAAAAAAAAAAAAAAAAGGCTAAACTCTCTATTACTGCTTGTTACTACTCTATTACTGTTTGTAAAGGTGATCTCGGCTTTGTTATTTCGTCAGTAAGAGCATGTTTGGTGGAATGGGTCAACGCTGCATTTATGTTGAAATAAAATGCGAAAAATTATTTCTAGCCTCTCCAGTATCAGCTTTAGACTCTTGCTCCTGTATTCTACATCTACCGAGCAAGCACACATTTTATTTAAGCATTAATGCAGCGCTGTCCTATTCCTCCAAACTCTCCCTCAATTTTAACATATATTTCTTTAAAGAGTAAATCATGGTCTTGATTTTATTTTCGCCGTAGATCACATTCTTTGAAAAACAGTGCCGTTACCCTGATGGGAATACCTTAAATTACAAATTTTATACTTTTGGATAGTATTGAATTGGGTAAAACAAATTTTGAGCTCCGTATCCGTATCAGCGGATCTAAACACTAATGATCCGGATCCGTATCCGCGGATCTACTTTTTTAACGATCCGGCACATCACTATTCGCAACAAACTGAAATTATTCGTTCCGATCTTCATCTCAGTTATCGAAAATGAGAGCATTTTGATAAGAAAAATGAAACTCGACCTTGACCTACCATAAAATTGCCCAAGGGAAAAAAAAAAGCAACGGCAGTTCAAATGAGAGGGCGGGAGAAAAAAGGAATACGAACGCAGTTACATTTTTCACCTTGACAAGGTCAACCACCTGTCGTCGTTCTTCAGCATTCTTCGGAGACTTTTCTGCTGAGCGAGTAAAGCCGCGACTCCACATCACCGGAAAAACGAAAACGGAAACTGAAACGGAAAACGTACGGTTTTCCGTTCCGTTGTATTTCCGTTCAACTGGCCGGAAATTCTTACGCGGAATCTTGAAGCGCCATCTGGTGAGGGGTTCTAGACATTCACTTTGTTTTTGTGTATTTAGCGGGAAAGATGGATGGAAGAAATAAAAAAGATATTGCAATGATGAGTTTGCATTTTCTTAATATAACAGCTCTGCTCTTAGATAAGCAACAGATCTCCAAACGAAAGCACTCAGTTTGGGTGAGATCAATTTTTCAACAACGTGAGAAATATGGATTTCATTCTACGTTAATAAAAGAGCTGAGAGCAAAGGAGCAAGCATACTATTTCGAGTAAGTAAATTTAAAAAAAAAAATAAACTCTCTATTTTTTCCCCGAATACTTTTTTTACACATGTGAATTTGCATACTTAATGAATATTTTTACAGTTTCATGAGGATGACACCTGATGTATTTGATGAAATTTTGCACGTTGTAACTCCGCTAATAGAGAAGAAAAATACATTTTGGAGAAAAAGCATACCTGCGGATGAGAGACTATCATTAACATTAAGGTAAACTTCATAATTTTACTAAATGCATTTAATCCTTTAATAGAATTTGGTAATGAAATAAACAACTAAATAGAGCTACATAATAACTGCCTTTTTTATTTTGATATAATTTTTAGAATTTGTTTGTTTTTAGCAAGGTTCGTCGATATATATCATGATATATATCCGATATTTATTATGAAAATATCATGATATTTTCGATATTTATTTTTTCAACCACAGTATTTTCCATTTATTATTAAAAATAACCAAAAGGTTATGTACTATATCTTTATAATGTATTGATACATCATAATCACAAAGTAATATAATATTCCTTTTTATTTCTTATTCATAAAATTATTAGTAATGAAACAGTTTCAAGTCATATTAAAAGTGCCTAGGTAAATATTAAATGTTGGTTAGAAAAAAAAAAGAAAATATCCAATGACTGCACCCATTAATGCATATTTTTTATTACTGAATCATAGAACTGTGTAATAAAGTAGCTAACAGAAGAAAATTCAGTATAACAGCTAATGCTAAATTAACTCCATTAAAATTGATTAAAATGTAAAATGAAATATTAGATATGAAGAAGGAAAGAACCCTTAATTTTAAGTCTGCATATTGTAACAATAATATAAGTAAATAGTTATTTGAGGATGCATTTACTTTTTTGAAGGCTTTAGTTTGAACTGATTTAAAATATTAGATATATATCAAAATATCCGATATATATATAGAAATATCTGATATTTTTGAACCCCGGTTTTTAGTTATGTACAAGCTGTTACATAAATTGAAATTTTTTCTTCAGTTTCACTCGAATTAGTTTATATATTGGCAAAATGATATGGTAAAAGAGAAATATAAGTGTTATTTAGGATTTTTTAATGCATAACTTCAGAGAAGCATCGCACCAAATAATAAAACAACACATACAAATATTAGTTGGTCTGTAATGACCTTTATTAATTATATGCATAGATTTGTAGAAAAATTCCAAATTTTTTATCCGAAATTACTTGCCTTTTTTATTGAGCACGTAATTTGAAACCAACGAAGCACAATTACTACTTAATAGTATAATTTTTGGCCACATTACATGTGACGCTGTGTTTATGTATGTGTTATATATAAGGGGCATTCAAATGAAACCATGTCACTAGTGTTAATTAATGCCAGTGATTTTATTAACTTAAAAAATAGTCGCCAAAACTGTTGGCACATTTATCCCATTGCTAAACTAAGCATTCAATTCCATCATTAGAGAAGCTAGTAGGTTGCTATCGGAACCCAGTCACACCTTCCTTGTCCATTGTGACATCCAAGATGTCCGGTGTGTTGTCTGCGAATAGCTTGTTTTAGGGGTCCCAAAAACATGAAAGCCACTCAGTGAAAAGGTGCACGGTGGATGTTTCAGCTCCAGCGTTCCCACCAAAACTATTGCAATGTCGTCTTCACCGCATTGGCCGTATGTGGATGACTTTGGGCAACATGCCTGGCCGTTTCAACTTAATGGCTCGTCTAATGCTCTGTAAAGTAGCTTAATAACGCTGGACATTGATGGTGATTCCCCATTTCAGGAGCTCGACTAGCAGTGGGCCCCCTTTTCCTCAGCGGGCCCAAAAAAGGTCAAAAAAGGACATGTTTTGTAGTGAACGATAACTTGTGTGACAACCTTCTCTTCCATGTTAAACCAGTCCCTATGCAACATGAAACGTTGTGAGTGTGTTACTCTCTCTACCAATAGACGTTGTCTCCCTACATGCAGTTACATGGCATTGTCTAATGTGAAGTTAGACGCACTGACCTGGTTTCATATGAATGAACCTTATATTTATGGTGAAACAACAGAAGTCCAAAATAAAAATTCATCACTAAAACACTTACTTTATCTTTTGAATTTGGATGATTGATTTTTCTATTTCTGAAAACTAATTTTAAGCCTTCACTTCACAAGTTTTTTGGATGATTCGGAACAACGAAACTCTGTGATTTAAGTTTCTGAAGTTCCACTGTATGTATATGAATGTAATCAAATGTTTTGTCTAGTAGGAATTATGTTAACCATATTATAATTAAAACAAATTTTCAACAGGAGGTAAATTATGTGGTGTACACTTCAGATTTTTTTTCTTGATTCAATTGATTTCTCATCTTTGACAGTAGTTCATGTCAAGGGCGCCCGTATGGAGGGGGAGGGGGGCTCAAGCCCCCCCCCCCCTTTGAAATTAGAACTTCCTTGCTTTTAGTACTTTGTTCTTTGCACAAATGTAAAAACATTTTTTCTCCAGCAATTAATGAATAAGTTATTGAAAATGTCAAATTTTAATAACTCTAATCTGTACTGAAATCGGTTCCTATGGGGGAAATATCCTACTAAACCATGGGTAAATATTTGAGCCCCCCCCCCTTAAAATTTTACATATGGGCACCTATGGGTATGGAGGGGGAGGGGGGCTCAAGTCCCCACTCCCCTTTGAAATTAGAACTTCCTTGCTTTTAGTACTTTGTTCTTTGCACAAATGTAAAAACATTTTTTCTCTAGCAATTAATGAATAAGTTATTGAAAATGTCAAATTTTAATAACTCTAATCTGTACTGACATCGGTTTCTATGTGGGAAATATCCTGCTAAACCATGGGTAAATATCTGAGCCTCCCCCCCCCCCCCTTGAAATTTAACATATGGGCACCCTCGGTTCATGTTATGCCCTTAAAGCAACCCAATATAATTTAAATAACGTATTGCAACATAAATCAATAGAAAATAAAAATGAAATCTAATTTTATTGATCATGTAGATTTTACGAGAAATGTACTACACTGTAAAACCCTCCTCGAAAGATAAGCCTGGTTACGACCTTGATAGTATATAAATATTTTATGGTAATAAGTAATTATGATTTTCAATAAAGCAATTGCAAAAAGTCTTAGAAGGTTAATGTTTCTTTTGGTTATATGTACTAAATACTGTGACTATTGTTTTTTAGTATTATAAACAACAAATTAATTTTCTCAACATGTTTTCAGATTTTTAGCCACAGGAGAAAGTTTCAGAAGTTTGAGTTTCGCATTCCGGATTGGGAGGGACACAGTACGGAAAATTATACCCGAGACCTGTCAAGCTATATGGAAATGCTACAAAAAGCAGTGCCTTCCATTCCCCAAAACAGCTGAGGAATGGCAAAATATTGCCTCAAATTTCGAAGGAAAGTGGCAGCTGCCACACTGTTGTGGAGCCATCGACGGAAAACATGTGCTGAGAGATTGCCCATCGAACACTGGCACCCTCAATTTCAACTACAAAAAAACATACAGCACTGTTTTATTGGCAGTGGCAGATGCCAATTACAAATTTATAATGATAGATTATGGTCATTTTGGTAGTGAATCTGATGGTGGAATATTCAGCAAAACCACATTTGGTCAATTATTGATCCACAATGAACTGAAATTTCCATCACCGGATTTACTTCCAAATTCGAACATAATATTTCCATACTTCATTGTTGGAGATGAAGCATTTCCATTGAGATGCAATTTGCTTCGCACATTCCCAAGAAGCTCAGTCCTCAGTGATGAAATCAGGTATAATAAAAGAATCTGCAGAGGCAGAAGAGTAGTTGAAAATGCCTTCGGCATTTTGGCAGCAAGATTTCGAATTTTCAGACGTGCATTGAACTACAGTGACAATAGTGTAAAATACATGGTTTTGGCATCTTGTGCTTTACACAATATGTTAGTTGAAAAGTCGCCTGCTTATTGCCCTGTAGGGAAAAAAAAACTTTAAAAAATGCGTAAGGAATCAAAGTTTGAAAAATTGAACCAAAAGCTTAGTAGCAATAATTACAAAAAAGAGGCAAAGTGCTTAAGGGACCAATATAAAAGTTACTTGTGCAACGAAGGTGCTGTTTCATGGATATGATAATTGTTCAGATACAGTGCACTTTTGTTGCATTATTACACTTTTTTAGTCTTTCTACCACACCTAACTGGTGGGTACACACATGTACCCGAGAAGGCATTTTTAGGCAGTTATCGACCATATTTTCATTTTTAATTATATTTATTTATTATTTTTTTTGGAGAATGATCCTTTTATTCTTGGTTTAATGATATTTTATAATTAAGGCAAACCAGAGTTTTGTTTTCCAGGAGAGCTGTGAGACCAGTTTCAATATTGTCAAAACTGTAATGAAATCGTAAGTCAAACAAATTTGTATTCTCAACAGTATTTGAGAAAGTATTTATATTTTAAAGAAAATCAGTTGAGTAGGATTAATGATAAGCTGAATTTGTCACTAGCAGATTTGCTCCCTTATTACTATTATTATTATTATTGACTAAAAAATTTGGATTGCATATAAAATGATTAAATTGATTATTGGCATAAGTTTAATTTATTTCTGTTGATATGCATCTTTTTTACTCACATTAGTACTGTATTCAAGAAATCTTAAACTGTGACATCAAATTTTTATTCATTTTGATATTAATGGATTGAGCATATAAGAAATTTTGTTTCTTGTTTAACTTACAACAGTTTACTATCTCACATTATATTTATATTGATATAAAATATTTTTATTGCAAATAAAGTTCAACTTCAGAAACTTGATTTCATTTTTTTTTATTCCTATAAAACATTTAAATATTCTTTTCAGCCATGGAAAAAAATTTCAAAGAAATCATAATTTTATGTGAGTTGGTCTATTTAAAAAAAAAAAAAAAAACACATTTTAAAGCTGGGTTTTAACAAAAAATAATAAAATAAATATATTAGTTTATTGTCCTAAAACTAGTTTCATATCCTAAAAATGCTGTAAAATACCATACTGTTAAAGAATTATAATTTATTCCTCATAGAAGAATGAAAGTAAACATCACATGTCTAGGGAATATAGTTTTAAATATTTTTTAATGACTAAAAAGAGCATAAAATAAAATTATTTTATTTAAATTTTAATTTATTTTTACATTTCTTCCAGTTCCAGTTCCTGCATAATAAATTCCATCTTATGCATCCCTCTTAATTGCTTTTTCTTGTCAAAATTTCGGAAGCGCGACTCTAATAGGAGACAGAATCTGTGGACCATGTCATCCTTTACTTCGTCGTCTTTTTTTGAAAAATAACTTGCTATGACCTTATTCGTCTCTCTAACTTCATTGGTCACGAGATTCATCTCCTCCGCCTTTCTTTTAATTTGCTTACTGGACCTGAAATGTAAATATATTTGTTAACTAGCAAAGCAGATAACTGCATAAGTTGAGTCGATTGCAGATCATGTTTCACAACAGGATTGCATCAGAGCCTTTCATTGTTAGACAAAATTTAAATACTATACTAGCTGGCATGGCATGCCAGAAGAAAAAAAAACAGGTTGACCAGCATGCTGGGAAATTCAAATTATCAAGCCATGCCAGATTAAAGGTTCCTTTTGCAACAAAATAAAAATAAATTACCCTCCCTCAGTTTCACCGCAAATTAAACCATTGGAAGGAAAACTTACAATAAATTTCCAAAGTAACCTCTTTTCAAAAACAAACTAATAAATTTCACGTCTCTGAGATGAAAAATATTGTTGTAATTTGATGATGCATTATTTTGCTTTAATTTATTAACATTTTTACAAAATTGAAGCACTTGATAATGCTAATAAATGATCTGTACTGCTGTACTAAAAAAACACACTTATTTTAATGAGAAAATAAATTGATACATCATTCTAAGTCTTGTCTATTGCTGGCCACTACTTTTTCCCATCTTTCGGGGACTTAAAAGGATTTCGTCATGGAAGAAGCATTCATCTTTTGAAACCAACAATGAATCAAGCCAATTTTCAATACCAATACCCTGCTTTGAAGTAAAGCGTATTCCAGTCAAAACGTTCTGCATTGATCAAAACATGGGCTAGAAGGCGGGTGAGCCGGAATTTCCCATCCGTTATTTCCCAAATTGTTTTTGACCGGAACAGTAAAACGAGGCAGAGTATTCTGATGGTGAAAGAATATGGACTCATGTCTGGTCACATATTCTAGACGTTTTCTGGCTATAGCTGTCAGAAATATAGTATAAATGAAAAAATTACTTTGGAGCGGGGGTGCTGGGTGAACTGGGTCCTGCCCTGGAATGCACCAGTTCGTCGTCTGAATCAATCTCTCCATCCAGTGAATCATCATTGTATTCAGTGATGCTGCATATACTGAAATGTAAAAGTATTTTCAATGTTTCATGTTCTATTCTGTTATCATAAAAGAGAAAGAACCCCCCCCCTACCCAGTAGCGTAACTAGGGGTTGGCAGGAGTGGCTGTCGCCAGGGGCGCAGCAGCCAAGGGAGCGGAATTTTGACTGATTAAAAAGAAAAATTTAAGAGCAAGGAGTTTGGCGTTCTCTGCCAGAAAATTGGCAAAGTTTAAAACATTATTTGAACGTCCGTTGAAACGTTATTTCAGAAGGTGGAACGATAGGGTTCGGAAGTTTTCCCAGTATTTTTTTTTTTTTTTTGAACGGATGACATCCTAAGAACAGTCTTGAACTTCCTTTGGGAACATCAGAAAAAGATCTCCATATTTCTTTTTTTTTTCTCTAAATTGGAGTTAAAAACGCAGTTTTACGCTATCTATTGGGGTTCTCTTCCTGAATTTTTTCCTTCAAACTGGAAATCTTTATAACGCAAATTCAGGTCATCTTTTAATTTAAAGAAAGGAAGGAGTGCGCTCAGGAATTTTCTCCTGGAAAAATTTCAAAACATTTTAAAACTGAAACTTTAAGCAGTATTTAGTGACGTTAATGTTTGGGTAACCTCACCCAGAATGTTTTGAAATTGAAATCTTAACGTTGAGGAAATCTTCAATGATGAAAAAAGTGCGGGGCAGTGCCCCCCCCCCCCCCCCCCCCGATTCTCCGGCACTGAAATATATGTACACACACATAACATGTACTGAGAAGGAGCATTGGGCATCATTGAAAACAATTCTAAAAAAGAAAATAAGACAAAAAAATACAATGCTGCCTCCTATTTGTTGAATCAATTAATCAAAATGTTCCAAAAAAAATCCTCCAGTGACTTTTCATGTGGGTGCCCTGGGGGGGGGACAATTTCTTCAGTTCGCCAGGGGCGCTAGACCCTATAGTTACGCTACTGCCCTACAACAGGTGGACATTTATCAAAAAAGATAATACTGCTTACAACTTACTTTTGAGATGCGGAGATATTATTTCCCAGGATACTCTCTTGGGTTGTGCAGCCTTCAGATATATCATCTGAGTCTATGTTTCCAAAGGTTCTAAAAATGTACAAATAATAATAAGTATAAAAATATTTTTTTTCAGAAATTATATTCAATTCATTGATTCACTGTAAACCTTCAAATTTGCTATTGCAAATATATAAATCACATACTTCTGGGTAATGGTGCGCATAATCCGGGAAGAAGTTATTGCGTGAATAATCAAAGGATCAACTTCTAACGCGAATCCGCATAATTTTATAATTTAGTGATCAACAATTGGATGAACATCTCAGGTGAAATTCTCAAGAAAACTTTAGAAACAAATTTGTCAAGTGATTTCAAGCAACAAATTAGGCTTATCCTAGCTAAGGCAGGGCTTGGGTGAAATTTTATGAGTAGAAATCGAAACAAACATTTACCAAGCAGCCCTTTGGTAAAGTATTGAATACTCCACCACCTCTTATTCCGCCTGGTGTGGGCACACACAATTCATTCAATAATTATGTTGAATGTTTATATGATTGAAACCCTTGATGGACTTAACACAGTTGTGTTACAATAACTTGGTTTACAAAATTCTACTCAAGGCCTTTTGGTTGAAACATTCTATGCTCGATTTAGTCGCTTTAGTAGAAGGGACCTCGTAGCATCTTGCAACTGAGTACACTAATAGAAAACTAGATTGTCTCATTCAAAATAAGTCACCTCATTTACACAGCACATATTTCAAACTCCAGCATTAGTTATCAGCGCTAGAAATCATTCAAAAAATCTTACTGGTCCTTTGGACCAGTGAGCATGAATATATACCGGTTCACAGACAAAATCACTGGTCTGCATTAAATTCAATGCTAAATAAATTAACCACATTTTTTTACTGTAAAAATGATTGGCAGTTCCCCCTCATTATTCTTTTATCATGGTCCGAGGTAAGTTTTTACTGGTCTGGGACCAGCAGTAATTTAAAACGGCGGTTATTAAAAATTTTTTTGATTCCAGCAAAATGTAATTTACTGTACATAAAAAGCTCTCAAAGAGCAAGTATTTTATAATGAATCAGACTATGAGGTCTAGAAACATATTGAGTATCAAATATGTGGTATTACACTTTTTGCAAAACAATTCAAATTACAATGATTTTGATTATTAAAATATTTCATAGCATTTATTTATTTTTCTTTTCCCTAAAATAGTTACTATCTTTTTCTTACTATAATATAAATGACTTTCAATTTTACTTCTAGGTATTGTAACCACTACATGCCCCAAATTCAATTTACAGAACCATGGTTTAACAAATTCGGAATCTAAGTTTCTAATTATTTCAAATCAATTGGAGTATGATTTAAAGATTATTTGTTCTCTATTCATCCTAAGAATCATTTGGACATTTCAGTTGTAACCAAGGTGCCTGGCTCTTAGGAAGGCATGGTTCCTATTATGGAGAGTAGTATAATTTATTAAAAGATTTTAAGGCGGGAAAGGGGTTCAGAGACCATACTGACAAGGGTCACACAGCTGTTCTCGGCGGCCCTGATTAAAATGCGATACTGAAATGTAGTTGAACACCAAATCACATTCATGCTTCTAGCCTAGTAGAAGTAACATAGGCCATAACTTTTATTGATTTTATGTTATTTTTTTTTATCTAACTTATACATAGAAACACAGTTGCATTTTACAAATAAAGCAATTATAAATTCCTTTAAAATTTCATTATCTTGAGTAATACTTAATTTTACAGCAACTCGGCGTTGGCCGATTAACATACTACTTGGAAAATTGGCCAATCAGGCCGAGTGCTGAGTATTTACCGAGTACTTGGTACAACACTAATCAGGTCCCTCAAAGGATATATGGTTAGTGCAAATTATATCCAAAAACAAAAAACCATACCCACTCATATAGATGCATTGACTTCACAAAGCCCGTCATTTAGGGACAATTACCTTCTCAAGTGCCCTTAAATGATTAGCCTGCGTTATACAAATTAACCTTTCTAAATTAGCAAATTTTTAGGTAGTAACGATCAAGCGGAGTGGCAGTACTGAATCTATAATTTTTACAAGGTGTGCCAAAATATTGAAACCACTGCACGTACACATTTCTCAACAAGACTTAATATGAAATTTTAACGAGAATGAAAACCTCCAACACAAAAAATGGGGTGTGTTTGCTGCCTCGCTTGCTCTCCCCCAGATCAAGCACCTTGCAATAGTAACTTTCAATTTTTAAATAGTTAAATTCGAAAATTACAGATCAAGTTGATTGAAAATTTAGGTAAGAGAAAAAAAATTTAATTTTACATGCAGAAAAAACAGCTATCAATGTATTTATTACGCTAAATAAAGGAATGAAAGATATATTTCCAAATTCTGCATAAAATAACTAACCTTGTATTTTCTGACGAACATACATTGAGAATCGATTCCATTTGTTGGTACAGGAACCATTTCGGAACATAGACTTCCAGGGTTCCCTTCCCTGTACCTAAACTGTCCCTCACTTTTCTTTTTTCTTTCGTAAATCGGTCTCTTTGTACTTTCCATTTTGTTTCTGCTACTGGACCTGCAAAAATTTTAATTTGTTACAGTTGAGTGTTGATTGCAAACGCATAGCTCAAACCAATCAAATACAGCGACTAAAAATGTTCGACTTACCACTCAAATTGAATTTGGAGCCGATCACGTGCCACAAACTTTTCTTCAATTGACTATCTTTGTAGTCTTTTCTTTTTTTGTCGAAGAGGCAAGGATATTTCCTTACCTCTTCTAAAAATACTTCTAAGTTTATTTTCGATCCACTGGCCGTCGCCATTGCTAAAAAGAAAGACGTTGTTGACAATGTGAAGAAGAGTTCCTATTGGCTGTTGCGAAGCGGATTCCGCTGCCAGAAACAGAAAAAGTTAAAAATGTTTCAACTCTCGATTCCGTCGTGTTTCTGCCGCTCGGAAAAGGAAACAACCGGAAGTGGGGAGGTTTTTCTGTTTCCGTTGTCCGTTTCCGACGACTTTCCGGTGATGTGGAGTCGCGGCTTAACTTTTTTTTTCCTTTTTAATGAATTCATTCATCTTTACCTAGATGTGGTCGACATTGCACGATGTTCTGCAAGTTTCATGGTTTTTTTTTTTTTTTCCTTTTAGGACTGCAACCAAGGGGGGTGGGGGTTAAAAACAGCACTGAGAAACAAACGAGGACAAGAAAAGGGCATGGACGCGGGCAGAGCCGGATTTAAATACTATAAGCTAAACAAGCTTTCAACTTCCGAAAAGAAAAAAAGAGAACTTGAAAAATCATTTTTAGTGCTTGAAAATCTGGAAAAGTGCGACTACAAACATTGAATAAATTTTTAACAAATGAAAGTAAGTCTAGGCGGAGGGGGGGGGGGTGCCAAAATATGTGAAATTCAGCTCCTTGCTACATTCTGCAACAACGATGTAAAAATCAGGGTTTTCACGTTTCTGAAACACATTACTTGAGATTAATTTATGTGATTCACATGTTACCTATTTGGCTATTTGTTTAGTCCCGAATGCAGTATTTGGGAAATTCTTTTGTTATGCTTGCTTTTATCTTACTTCTACGGCATATTATCAGGCTGTTTAGCACGAAAGGGGAAAATATTACACTACCTCTATTCCTTTCCGTTTTCTGCATTGAAGAAAAGTTGTTGCAATGAGATCAATAGTTTTTTTTTTCCTTTTGACCTCAAAATAGATGTTTCTCAAGACGTTTGAACAAAACTTAAAAACTATACAATCAAGTACTAAAATGTCAGACTGGAAAGGGCAAATGATTTTAATTGCTCTGGAGTCCTTGAAAATAATTGGATAAGTCTTTGAAACTTATCAGCAAACCTCCTGAGCAAAGTGTGCTTCAATTTTATTTCTTGCCACATCAGGTGTAAAAATTATTGATATTAAAAAAATTATGAATGGCCCAAATGAACAACATGTTACTCTCTAGTTACCTATTTTCTAAATCTGTACAAGATTTATTTTAAAGAATTTATTATTATTGATCATTTTATATTTAATTCATTGTTGTATTTGTTGGTGGGTTGAGGAAGAGAAGGGGGGACGATTAAAAACTACTTGCACCGAAAACCGATATGAGTAAGTAACAATTCATTATCTTTTCCACTACCTCGCGCTCTTTCTTTCTGTCGACTGCTGTCTTTGATTTGTGGACCCCCCCCCCCCCAAAAAAAAAAAACTTATTATTTTAGTTAGCAAAAGTGGATATCACTTTTTAAAAGTGTTTTTTGCCTATTTCTTTTCCTACATTTTTGTTGTTTAATTCATGTTCTATTTCGTGTCTTTTTTAAAAATTTCCTCCTGAACTTCGGGATAGTCCATACATTTTAATGAGAGCTCTGCATCGCTCTCTTGATACTATTTTCCCTCTTAAGGTCGATCGAAACACAAACAGCAACAAAACATTAAAAAACGAAAAAAAAACAGTAAAGCATGGCTTTATGTATCACAGGAAAAAGGGTAATTTAAAATGGTCTCTTTCGCAGACAGAAAAATTGTCCGGACTACAAAAGGAGCCCCATACCCGAAATTGTTAAGGGCCCCATTTCATCTAAATCCAGAGTCCTGCATCGGCGAGGGGCGCAACTAATTTCAAGTTCATTCCAAAATCCCGATTAGTACTTAACCTCCCTTTAAATAACAAAGTAGGGTAGCGGATCGGTTTTGAACTTTACATAGGTTTCGCTTTAAATAAAAACAGAACAAGCATTGCATCACACACAAGTTATAAACATCTTATCTGCTTCTTAAGTTTTTACTTGGAAAAAAGCTATTAATCAATCATTTCCGAAAGCTTTACACTGGAAGTCTGAACAACAGCAACATCCCACAGTCTACAAAAGATCTGAATAATTGGAAATTTTCCAGAGAAAAATGTGGTGCTAGGCTGAACCACCCACCATTCCGGTGTGTTTACCGACGCAAGGTCGAAAACGACATATTTGATGGGCAACTGTTGCAATATTTGGCATTCCATCTCAGACATTCAGCGTACTTCAGAAGGTCGTCCGAATTCATGACGTCACACAGCGACTTCTTTGCGTTGCAATTAGACGCTGTCCAACAAATGTCACTTTTTTAAATCTTGCAACTACTTTTACTCAAAATTTTACTGCAAAAATATCAAAATTAAAGGAAAAACGCATGAGTTTGAAAATTGAAATTCCTTTTTCTGAACATGACGATTTAAGAAGTAAACATTTATTGAAATACAAACGGTTTTAAAACATGTAGCCGCCCGTAATCGCACTATACTTGCCTAAGTTAATATGGAAAATTTCAATTTTGTGGGTTCTTGGTGCGATTTTAATTGTTACCAAATTTGTGGTAATCGTTTTGGGATACCTTAGAAAATGCTCCCCCTCCCTTCTTTGTAAAACTGTTTGTTACTAATTTTTGTCAATGAGATATTGTCGCCTCATTACCGTACAATCCCTTTTTCAATGAATCGAATTTTGCAGGCCTGCGTAATTTTACACAATAAAATCTTAGTTTTCTAACAGTTGCCAAAATCAATTGTCTTTTTACTTAGTTCCGGTATCCCTATTGCATAGATGAGAAAAAAAAATCCTAAGAAAGCAATAAATTTCATGCTTGCTACAGAGAAGCCTTGATTCAAATTTTTCAATATCATTAGTATTAATATTGTTGTTGTAAGGCAACGAATTTTTGTAACATTGGTTTTTATATTTAATCATTTAATGGGGAAATTACATGAAATTTACTGTTTTCCATCATACCTTTTTTAACTAAGTTTTTTAGGAATAAATTATAGCCTATGTTGCTTCCTGATAATGTAGCTATCTATGGTGAAAAAATGGTTAAAATCGGTCCAGTAGTTTTGAAGCTTACCCCGGACATATATACAGAAGTAGCCATTTATGTATATAGATTAAACCCACAGTTTGGAATTTTTCAAACTAAAAGAATTTTGGTGTTTTTTGATAGCGACAGATATTCAAAATTTGATGGAAACGTTGTATTCAGTGACGTACATAGCACAGTGGCGAAAGAGGTGTGAGGCTCTGAAAAAATTTAACAACTGTGTTGAAACTTAAAATCTTATGGCACAAGTCTTGCGGGGCGGGGGAGCACATCGAAGTCGATGTACGGTACTGGATGTATTGTTTTGGAAAAAAAAAAATGCTCACTAAAACAGCACTAAAAATAATTACTGCAGATAAAGCAGAGTTTGTGCGAATCTTCAACAATAGTCATTTTATTTTTCAAATGAAATTAAAAATAAAATACATAAATAAAAAATAGCAATATTTTTTTAGCAAAAGAAAAGTATATAATGAAAAGCATTTTTTGGAATAGTTTTCAAACATTTCGGAGGGTGCTTAGACCCTAAAAACCCACCCCTTGAACAATCCCTGAAGTTGAACACCTCCCCCTGTTAATTTGACCACCAGCCTATTGACCGCTTTTGTCAGGTACAGATTTCGTCCTGTATCATTTTTTGAGGTCTGTCCAGGCTTTTTCACAGGGTCCCTTTTTCGTGAAAAATGAAATAATTGTGGATTTTTATTTTTTTTTTTCCTTCAAATTTCAAAATTTATCCATCAACCTCTATAACCTGACCACAAAAGTACTGTACCAAAAGGGATCAACTAACACAGGTTTCACTGTACTCCTCTCCTTCCAAAGTGTTGTTTCATCTTTCATATTTTAAATTAAGTTATAGTAGCCGCCGCTTATATGAATCACATTCGTACAAAACAGTTTTGATTCCATAAAGCGGTTGATTCAATAAAGCTGCCAATTCAACAACGCTGGATTTTGTTCTATTTTTGACAGTTTGAATCATTAAAGCGATTGTAACCGAAGTCCACTCTATCAAGCGCACATAAAGCACTGACGCACACAGATCTAGAGTTATATAAATTAAAACTTCTACTGACCTTGCAGCATACTCCTATAGGCCCCATCCGTAACTGCAAATATGTGTGGAGGCACTTCATGGCGTTTCTTGCCTTTGTAGAGTTCGATCACCTTCTCGGTGTAGATAGGAAGTTTCTTGTAGGGATTCACGACGACACAAAAGAGGCCGGAATAGGTCTACAGAAGGGAAAGAAAATAAAATATTATTTCAGATGACTTGGAAGAAAAAAAAAAGAAAAGGTTTAAAATAAAATATGAGGATAACGTGATCCAAAAATCAAGAGAAACTTCAATGATCACTTGCAAATCAGTAAACGATTAAATGGCATTAAAAGTGGCTGCATACAGAGTTGGGCAAATTTAAATTGCATTGACAATTAAAGATTAACAATTGATTTATTGGTAAACGTAACCAAAATAACTAACAATTGATCAATTGTAATTGCGGAAAATTACAATTAACAATAAATTGTTAGTTGTAGTTTACCACAGTTAAAAATTAATTGTTAATTATAGTTTACTACAATTAAAAAATGTCGATAGTTCTGTGAATTTTAATTAAAACTAACTCATAAAAAAAATTACTGGTTTTGTACAATATATTCTACAGACGACAGGTCTACCTGGGATGTGGATGCTCAACGGGTACCATATTACTATCTAACTATTTAAATACAGATGTTAGCAACAAATAAAATATCAATAAAATATAAGTAATTTTATTTCGAACAATAAATTATTTACTGCAGCGTATGATTTTTTTTTTTTTTTTTTCCAAAAAAACTTATGGCTCCAGCAAAATTTTCTCAAAAAAGGTATATTTCAATTAATTTTTTTTTCCGTACTAGTAAAAGTCCGAAGAACATTCAAAGGGAAATGACAGAAATGCATCTTAATACACGATTTTAAAAAAAAAAATAAATAAACAGAGCGGACTCGGAGATCTTACATCCCCTGTTATGTCTTTCTTTCTCATTTCCCCTGTTACAGCTTAAACTATAAAACAATGATTTGCACTATTTTAAAACACTTAATTAAAACACAAACATTTACGTGTGGAAAAAAACTTTCCAAAACGAGAATAGTTCAAGTGGCGAGCGAGCAATCAGCACTGAACGAAAATACGAATTCGAATAATACTTTGAACTCTGTACGCCTGCGCTGTACCTATTGATACATTAAGATAATTGTTAGTTTTGTTTTATAAAACAATTTTAAAAATTACTTGCAATTATTTTAATTGTGAGAAGCGATTAACGTACATTAAACTAATTAAATTAATTGTAAAGTACAATTGTTTAATTGCAATTAATTTAATTGCAATTACTTCGTTAATCAATTAACTAGGCAATTGAAAAAATAATTGATTAATGCCCAACACCGGCTGCATAGAAAAAAAATTTAGTTCTCCCCTGCTGCACGCAACCCTGCGAGTGAAAACATCTTACAGTAAAACATCGACCGTGAATAGGCAAATTTGCTTATATCTAAAGCCAGTGAAAGCATGGAAGAAATAATCCAAAAATCGATCAAGATCAGCATTGAGAGCATTTGTCTTTTAGGTGAACTTTCAAAAATAAAAGGAATATCAGCAGGAAATTGCCGAGAAGCCAACATTTAAGAAGATGCGAAGAGAAGAGCGTGAAAAAAAGGAAAACCGTTAATACAGTAGACCCTCGTTTTACGCGGGGGTTACGTTCCACGGAAATGCCGCGTAAATTGAGGAATAATAGTAGTGTTAAAATAGGAGTTAGGTTCTGTAGATAAAAAAAACTATTTCATTCTAGTGATGACTATTTGTATAATAAGTTTAATGTGTACTTATATCGATTTTGTGCGCAACATGCGCAAAGAAAACAAACTAATTTCGTGTTCTGTTTATAAAGAGGAGCTGGCAATGATAGTCATTTGGCAGTCATTACGAATTTTTTTCTCTGTAATTCTTTGCAGAGCATTAACGCATCCATGACCACGTGTCATTTCCATGACAGAATCTTCCTTCACTAACAATTAGAAAGATCATTTCAATTGTCAAGGAGTGGCTCAAAACTTTCAATGTAAACGTCTTTGGCTGTGTGTATCCTCGTTGGTTTTGGCTGCCTTTGTCACTCCTATAAGCCCTTCTTCCTGAGAGTTCTGAACTGTGTGAGTTTAATAACTTCACTTCTGGAAGGAGCTTTGGAACAAATTGCTTAAAACGTCTATGCAGTTTATTACGTGTAATCTGCAATCTGTAGGAGTTTGGATTTTGAAAGAGGGGAAATTTTTAACTGTTTACATTGTCGCATCCGCGTAAAATAAAATAAAGGTGTCAAATCTTAGACAGAGTATAATCGAAACCGCGTAAAATGAACCCGCGTAAAACCAGGGTCTACTGTATGTATTTTTTAATGGAAATTTTTGGAAAAATGGGGAAGAAGAAACAGAGTAATTCTTAAATTTGATGAAAAGTTTTTTTAAGAAATAGAAAGGACTTGCGAGCATTTTACATTTAAAATAAGCATTTTTACGGAAGCTTAATTTTTGTTAAGTAAATAAAGCACCTTTACGAACTTTTTAGGACAAGTGAAAATTAGTAATTTATCATATCAAAAGTTTCGCAATTGCAAGGGGCCTCGAAAGGGACCTGTTTTAAGAGTTAGAAACAAGAAGTCCCCAAAATTTTATCGCGACGGGCCCTTAAACCTGTAAATCTGTCACTGGTGAAGATTATGGGTATTAATGGCAGATAATTTGATGAGTAATTTCTTATCCTGGTCATTTTTAACTACTGTATATATTTCTTCATTTTTAACTACACTTGTACATGAAACTAAGTCCGGAGTGAATCCCTCCTTAAAATCCCACCTAATGGACACCCCTCAATGCGGACAACCCTCTTATGCAGACATTTTTTAATTCCCTTATTTCAAGGCAAATAACATTATTAAACCCCTTTCCTGCGGACAGCCCTCTATTGTGGACAAAAAAAATTGTCCCGTTAGTGTCCGAATTAGAGGGGTTTTACTGTATGTGAACGGATTGATAAAAATTTACGCTTCACAGTTATTTTTAGCTTATCCGAGGAAAAGGGTGATTTTAGGCGCTCGAGTCGCAACAATGCTTTATTAACAACTTAATTCTGCTCATCTAAATAAACCACTTT
This sequence comes from Uloborus diversus, assembly GCF_026930045.1. Taxonomy (NCBI): domain Eukaryota; kingdom Metazoa; phylum Arthropoda; class Arachnida; order Araneae; family Uloboridae; genus Uloborus; species Uloborus diversus. The sequence continues at coordinate 126,628,380 of NC_072737.1, read as the reverse complement.
TTGCAAGAACAGATAAAAGCAGCTGCTGCTTCTGTTAATTATTCGACCTTGGCAAAGTACATGTACACCAGATTCTAACTGTAGAAACAGCCACTCAAGATAAATCGACAACTCTTGAAATTCACTTCTGTCACCGACAGCACTTTCGAAACTTCTAACCAAGAAAAGATACATCCATCTTACTACACATGGAACAGCGCGAACATCCATCCTCGAGAAGTTTCGAATTTCTAAGAATCAAGTTAGCGGGATGAATTTGCGTGGGCGCGTGAAAAAAAAAATGTATTTGTTTAGGGTTTTTTCTCCAAGGCACACTTCTGGTGCCCAGACCACTTAAAGTTCTTTAACTAGAAGGCGCGGCTTCAAATCAAAAAGTCCACGTGAAAAAGCTATTTAAAAAAAGGGATCTCGACAGCAATTAATATCCGATTACATGACCCAGTTATTCGGCGATGTTAACTACAAGTGACGCTATTCAAGTTTCTGCACTAGTCAAAAGATTTATTTAAAAAATGTACGCCAATTGAACGGACGCAATTGTACAATGATTCCAACTTCAACTATCGAAAACGTAGAGAGTTTGAGTGACTGGCAAAATTGGGTCAGGGAGGGATGCCAAACAAAATTTAAAAAATTGACATCCTTCCCCCAAATGAAATAATTCTCGACCACTGATCCAGCGGACCGACGCACAGTGGGGCGAAAACACCAAAAAGCGAGTATAAGTGTTATTTTTTTTTTCTATAACCAGACGATTGAGGATTAATAAATTTGCACAGGCCTACCTCTTAGGCAATCAGAACTAGAATTTTAGAGCCCTTCGTCCACTACAAAGCTGAAGGGAACCTTTAGAAAGTTGAAGAACCATGAGTGCAGGAATTTACAAAAATTGCTTTTAAGCAGTGTATAATTTTTTTTTCCTTATTAAAGGCGTGTATATTTAATTTCTCTCGTGTTCAACGATAGTAATGGAACGAAAAAAATGAGTAATCACATTCTCAAACCGAAAATCGGTTTTGATAAGCACCGAAAACTTGGGAATTCAAAGTTATTTTTTTCAAAACACTCTACAAAAAAATATCCTCTTATGTCCTCTTAGAAATTAATATTAATTAGTCATAAATGGTCTGTAGAAAAACCCTGAAAAGGAATTAGCTGCGTAAACCTGCGATCTTTGGACCCTGAGCCCAAACAAATCGAGAAAACTCCATTATAACATGCCTGTGTAAGCAAACAAGCGAGAGAGGTTCAAAAACACTTTTAAGCGCTTTTTGGCTTCTTCGCCCCACTGTGCGACGCCAATCAGGTCCGCCGAGGAGCCGGGTAGCCAGCTCCGTTAACTCGTGGCGGCCCCACACGGTTCATAGAAACATCGGACAGGTCCTATGACATTTTTTACCTGCTCGCGTTATTTATTCACCATCTTAATTTATGTTTTTCCAAAACTAAAAAAAAAAAAACTGTTTTGTTTAATTTTACTGCTTTTTATGTAAAAACTGGCCCGAAAAATTTTATAAATTTTACCAGACCACAGGCCAAATAAGGTTAAGTAACACTGCAGTCTAGAGTGTTTCCTAATGCGTTTGATAATTTGAAGAAGTCTTTTCCTCATTAGCTGATAAATATTGCTTGCAAGAGCAAGAGGCTACGAAAACTCGCATTTATTTTGCTATTTATTTATTTATTTATTTATTTATTTTGTAGATTTTTTTTTTTTTTTTTTTTTTTTTTTTTTTGTGTTTGTGTGTGTGTTTAATTCAGCATCGAGATCCCCCTGCCCCCTTTTGTATATCTACAAACTTTCACCACAAACAAGCAAAAAAAAAACTAGCGCCTTCTCTAATTTCTATAATTTAATTTTATGAGTTTCTTTTCGGGGGCACCCCGAACTTAAATTTTTGGGAGCGCAGAAATTCTCAATTTGAAGAATGGAACTCCAAACTTCGCCGAATGGGGCTCCAAATTTTGCAGAATGATGATAGTTTTGTGAGCGTCAGACAAAAGTCACCAAATTAGGAAGTTTTTGGGAGGTCACAGTGTTCCATGTCCTTCAATCGGGGTTACCCTGTACCTTTTATACTATCAAGCAACTGATGGAAAATGGATTACAAAACAGTGTAATGGCACTGAATGTCAGCTTTTTCCTCTTACCTAAACAAATATTCATTACTATTTTCTATCTATATATATTTTCCTGTCAGAAGCAGCCATATCTCTGAGTTTCCTTTATTTACCTTTAAACTGCGGTCTTTCCTTTGTTTGCTAAATTCATATCAGCGTATTTTCGACAATAGTTGGGGCAAACCTAACCTGGCAGTGTCATAACGCTCTGATTAGGATCTGCGTAGCCTTCATAATGCTGCCAGGTTAGGTTTGCCCCAACTATAACAGATTGATTTTTTTTTTACAGAGAAAATCAAAACTAATCAAGGAGTATGTCAAGGCTGTAGTTTATCTCCAACCCTTTTCAATATTTATATTGATAATATCATGCGTACATGGAAAGCATTAGTTAATGCTGGTATTAACCTGAATATGTCAACTTATGTTAATACATTACTCTTTGCTGACGACCAGATTATTATCCAATCAAATGAAGACGATCTTCAAAGATCCACCTACATACTCCACAAGATATGACAAGAATATAATATGAAGATCCCGAACACTAAAATAATGGCATTTAGGGGAAAGATCCAATTAGCAGTAAAATTGTTATTGATAATAGAATTATTGAACAAGTGAAACACTTCAAGTACCTAGGATGTGACATCATCTTTGATCACGACAATGATGTCCAAAACAAACTACATAGGTTTCAACACTTATGTGGAACCTTTACAAGAACTCAAAAGGGAAACACGAGAAAAGAAACACAACTGAAGTTCCATAAGGTTATGGCGGTGCCAACCTCACTATATGGCTCCGAAACATGGACTTTGAACACTCAAGAAACTACTAGAATTCAAGCAGCAGAGATGAAGTATTTGCGATCACTGAAGAACTGCACTATCCCAGACAAAATAAGGAATGAATCTATTCGAAGGGAATTACAGATATTCAGCCTCAATGAAAAAATTACAGAACATCGCAACGATTGGAAAAACCATGTTCGACGTATGACACAAGGGGGACTTCCAAGAGCTGCCTTTTATTACAGACCAAGGGGCAAACCGTGGTAGGTCCAGGAAACGGTGGGGCGACCAAGAAGCCGGAACAGGCTACATGCCTAATCCCTGACGATTTTTTTTTTTTTTTTTTTTTTTTTTTTTTCAGGTTTTTTTCTATTTTGACTAAAACAACTTCCAATTTTACAATGCTGTCTTCAAATTTGCCGAAAATAAAAATAAATTTTTGGCAGGTCACGTTGTTTCCCTTTGGGGTGCCCCCGACTGCCTCACGGACGATCCTTTGCCCTTCTAGTCTCCTTATCCTGCAATTGCGTCTTTTAAAATTTTCAAGAACAATAACTTGGTTTGCTGTTGAACATTTTCCCATTTCAATAAAATGTGTGTTAACTGACTGCGAATCTCAAACACTCAGAATCAAACACATCATAACAAATCAGTTCATTCAAGATGACTAACAGGAAAACTGAAACCATTTCTATTAAGCAATATCTCTTTCACCACCCCATCAATAGAGGAATAAATACATCTCCAATCTCAGACACTTTTAATTTGTTTAATTTAATGAGAGCTGTTAAGAAATCACAACGATGATAAGCAACACAAACGATTGGCAAACACCCAAGTCCCACCGGCATGTTATATTTACGCACACTTCAACGGAATAAAAAGCCTCCCGCACTGACGTCACGACCACCTGCCACTCAAAAAGCCCGGAGACTTTTTAGAATGCTAACGATAGACATGCTTGCCCATATAAGGCAGACAAAATGGTTGGTCTACTTTCCCAACATTACATCGATGCTATTCACTTAAGTCGGCACGCGATTTATATTTCCGGCTTCGGCTTGCAGTCCTCCCAGAGACCATAAAACGCATCGTTCGAAATTCGACCGACTACGATTTGTGTTAACAAGTGTCCTCTACATAGCTACATCTTTATCACTAACGCGAGTAAACAAGAGAGCAAAAAGTTGGTTTACTTAGCAATATCCGCGATTTCAACATTTCAAAGACGAATTCTAAACACTATGTTTAAAACAGAGATATTTTTTAAGGCTGCTCTTCAGTGGGAAAGAAAAACCATCTCGCTTGAAAATGGGCCTTTTCTTTAAACGAAAGCAGTGTACATCAGTGAAGTGATTGACACTTCAACAACCAATAGAACGAGCGGTGGCCGATGAAAGTGTGGATCATGTGACCTGTCACATTTTGCAAGGGGACAGACCGGACGCTCCCCTGCTGTGCAGAGTAGTCGAAGGAGGTAATAGCTGACGGCGAAATGAAACCGCAGCTTTTTACAGACCCTTCCAAGGAAATTCTAGTTCTTTCCCTCTTGAGTCTTGACTACATAGGTAAAAGAAAAATAACTCAGTGTAAAAGGCGCGGCATTTTGCAATCCCGCTTGTGATATTAATTTATTTGCATTCGCACTAAAATTAATTTTTGAAACGAAGATTTTTTCCCCCATTAATACGGTTCCTGATCTCATCTAGGAAAAATTAACGAATGAATGAATATTTGCAATAAATTTATAAATTCGTTTTATTTTTAGAAAAATGTTCGTTATTGAAAATTGATAATATCAAAAAAGGAAGGAAAAAAAAGATAGCCTGCATGACCACACTGAATTTTAACGAAATGAACTCCAAATTCTAACCAAAAAATATTCTTTAAAAATGGATGATCCTACTTAATAAATTTGAAAAATCGAGTGCCGAATAAAAGTGGGGACTAACTAGTTATCGGTTGGCGAAATTCTTTCACTTCCTCTGCCTGTTTGCCACTCTCCCCAACCCCATCCGAGTTAGCAGAAAACATTCTTAAAAATGAAACTAGATCCTCTTTGCATAGTTAATACTTGATTGTACAATAAACATTAATGCCACTAATTAGTTACATTAACCTTTATTTGAACTGATAATATTTATATTTTAGTGCTAAATTAAATACTACTTTGTTGGTTAGTTACCTGTTTTACAAATGTAGTGGCGACTAGAAAAAAATGTGGCTACTATAAATACCTTTTCTCACCACTGGTGACCAGAAAATTCCCCTAATCTTTATCTTTGAATCCTTTTCTTTTTGAAAAAATATTTATTTATTTATCTAAGTACTATATGCAGATGAGAAGGCTACGATAGCATTTCTCAAGGGGTTGTTATGGTGAAAGTTCTTTCAAATTGAGCATAACAACGGCAAAGTCGCGGACGGCTACGGATAAGGATTTCCTGAATTTGAAAAATTAAAGATTTTTCTCTGATCTTTGTATGCAAGGGTGCTCACCCTGCTCCAAGCTCAAAGGCAAAAATCACTTTTTCCCCCACTCTCAATGTTTGTAAACTATCTTGCGTTGAAATTTTGCAATAAAACTAAACCTAGCACTTTTAGAGTCTCAGATTCCCAGTTACTAAATTCGGCAAAATACATGAGGTATTACATGCACTATATGACCAAAAGTATTGGGACACTTTCAAAAATTCACAATTTTACGGATTTCTCAAAAAATAAAAGACCAATTGCTCTCTGCTCTGTAATTTTTTTCTCATGAAAAGTATACTCCAGACGTCAAATCCAATAACAATTAAGTCTGCTATTCATTTAGGGGACCAGCAACAAATAATCTGTTCTTATCATGAATCACTCTATAGCGATGGCAGGAAAGTGTTGCCAGTTTGCTAACAATTCCTTACCATTCGTCGCCTATCCTAGAATTATAGAAATTCGGCTCATTAGATTGCTGATAACTTTTTAAAATTTAAAGAAATTGCGGTGGAATTTTTTTCATGGATTGTAGGATGTATCTGAGCTTTGAATTATGAACGTTATAAATTGCTATCTTTCGTGTCTGCGCAGTGAAAAATTAATAGCTTTAACTGTTCATATTTCAACAAATTTTCAATATTTTAACTTCAAATTTTATTATTATGTTTCTCTAAAATGCTGTCAAATATTTTAAAAGTTTAGTAACGTTTGACGAAATACTCTGCGTAATATAAGGCGAAAACCTTCAAAAAAATTTTGCATTTTTGAAAGAAATGCTTATATTTCCATGGGTATAAGAGATACTTTCACAAAAATATAAAAATAAGTTTTTGATAGATTTTTAACTCATTTCTGAAAATTATAGCTTATTCCCAGCAATTTGCAATGAAAAATTATCAAAAAACTTTTTTACTCAATTTGTTGTCGGTCCCCTAAATGAATAGCAGACTTAATTTTTATTGGAAAATGACAACTAGAGTATACATTTTATGCGAAACAAATTATAGAGCAATTGGACTATTATTTCTCGAGAAATCCCTAAACATGTGAATTTTTGAAAGTGTCCCAATGCTTTTGGTCATATAGTGTATATAGTGCTTCTACTTCAACACATTGAGCTTTTATTAAAATTTTCTAATAAGTCTTGTGAGTGTCTGATCCTCGTTAGTTGTCATAATAAATATTAAGGGTTGTACTTTTTCTCAGGAGGCACGAAAATATTACCTACATGTATATCTGCCTGAAAAAAAAAAAAAAAAAAATCTCGAAATACTTAGATGAAAAAAAATCTCAACGCCTCGCTCTGCCAGATTTTAAAGTTTTTATCGCTCTGCCTCGTTTTCATGCATCTTGCATTTAATGAATCAATAATAAAAAATAAAAAAAGGGCAAGAAACAGATTTGCAGGAAATACATAAAGTTGAAACAAAAATGAAAATGAACAGCTTACATTTAGGAAAGCAATTATAGGTACAAGTAAGGGTTCACAATTAAAAAAAAAACAAACAAGACAAACTTTTTCTTTTAAGTTCTGTGTTACGCACTTCTGTGCCGAAAAATTATCGTATCCTGTCTTCAGTCACAGAATAAAATGAATGTTCTAATCCAATGATTATCAAGTAATTTTCATTCGTATAGAACAAAAATCTTTTTTGAGATCCCACATTTTCCATTCTATTGACTCCTAGTAATATGTAAATACAGCGAGAGAAAGGATTTAGCTTCTTGTTTAGGAGAGGGAACCATTTCTATATTTAATTAACATGATCTTTATCGTAAGCATACTATTTACTCAGAAATACTCCCTATTTTCCCAAGCACTCTGTTTGAGGGCTATGCCTTTTAATTTTCTCGAAAATAAAAATTTTCAAAATGCACTTTTAGACGATCTCTGGTAGTATTTGGAAGTAAGTAAGAGGTCCTGTGATCTTCCACCAGCAAATTTTTGAACTTGAAACGCCAAAAACACAATTTCAGGTTCTTCAATTCTGTTAGGAAACGGGGAGTTCGGAAGCTTTCCCCGGAATTTTTCGAAATAGTCTAAAAACGCAGTCTTAGTGTGATGTTGGGGGGGGGGGGGGGGGGGGAGGCAAAATTTTTAAAGTGTTATAAACATGATTGTAGGCCATCTTTAATAACGTTGGGGACATGCAGGTTTTTGAAATCCAAAAATGCAATTTTAGACGACTTTTTTTTTTTATGGTCAAAGAAGGACTTTTCACAAACTCCCTTCCCGAAATTTTTTGAAATTAAAGCCATAAAAACGAAATTTAAGACGATCTTTAATGATGTTTTTTTTAAGGGGGGGGGGTGCTTATGTGACCTGAAAACCTTTATGCCTGTAATTAATTTTTTCTACATTGTATTAAAATGCTGATCTAGCTTCTGAGAATGAAAATAGAAAACAGTGAAAACTTGTAACCCCCATTCTATATTGTTCACATTTTAGTTAGCTTTGTCGGCAACATAAGGCTGAAAACGTCATTAAAACTAATACATACAATGCTTAGTAATTCTACCACGGTGTGTTTTTTACATTAACTGAATTATATTAAATTGCTAATATATTTTTCATGATTTTCTATGTGTTTAATGAGTATGTTGGTGTACGGAATGTTTTCCGCAATTGAATTTTCCACCTCCCAAACCTTCTAAAGAAATTTGACGAGTCTGGCTCTTAAAGACACAAATAATTTTCAAAAATGTTTGTTGAGCTGTGGAAAGCACTTTATGTGTGTACCATTTGTAGTAACATAAAACACATGTAAAACGATGCAAAATACCCAGTATCTGGAATACGATTTAATCTATATATAAAAATATTTTTCTACTGGAAGGGAAAAATGTCAACTTTTCGCATTCGACAGCATTGTAACAATGTTCATTATATTGTAAATAAACAATTTGACTCAGAAATATTCCTTTCAAATCTATTTCTTTTCAAACCACAAATTTGAAAAAAAGCAGATGTTGCGAATTTAACAGCTAATAGCACGCATCTACATGGATTCACTTTCAAAAGCACTTGATTCTTCACGAAAGCCTTATAGGAAAAGAGGAAAGAAGAAAGGACGTCCAGCGGAGGTCATTGAGGGGAACTAATGAGAGGGTAATAAATCTTACACCCCATTAGCACTTACCCCTTAAGTCTGTGCTTACCCCTCAAAAAGGGGAGGTTTCTAATAAAGGGCGGGGCGAATGCAAAAAGTGAACGTATTTTGAAATTTTTTTCAATAGTTAGAACATGATATTTGTTTAAAAAATGGTCGCATTATTTCAAACAAGATCTCAAAAGAGAGCTGGAAATATTTTGCGTGTCAGGGCGTTCTTAAAATTTCGATAGCACGAGTTGCAGATGTTTTACAGAGCGAAATGTCCAACAGTACCTCGTTTTCGAAGAAATTCATTTTTTCTCGAATTTTAAAAAATCGGAGAATGGACACATCAAAAAAGTAAAAACTAAAAGAAACAGACATGGTCTTGAAAAATACTCAGAAAAAAAAACCGGATCCGAAAACTTCACAGGAATTTGTAAAACAAGCTCCAACTTTCTCCGTAGGTTAACATTAGATCCGAATCTTTCAGACTCTCAGTGAAGAGCACCCTTAACGCCTCTACAAGCGCATTTCACGCATTGAAAATCGAAAATGCGCCTCCAGAATTCGGTCAAGTGTTTGCACGCTTAAAATTTTAGCAAAGTGAAAAATGTTGAAAAAAAAAGACTTTTTTAAATATTACATTGTGATTTTTTTTTTTAATGCGAAACGTCGAGATACAAATACAAAATAGTACGGTACATCTCTTCTTTCCCTGCCATCTTCCATCTCACTATTAGAAAGTTTTTTTTACTTCACCTTTTCAATCCAGGGTCTCCCGTACCTACCACTATTAATGGTTTAACCAGTCGGATGGGCCCCTGAATACAGCTTTGATTTTTTTTATCCAGAACAAAAACCGAACAATCCCTGGTCCAGCACCCCCCAAAAGTATTTTCACTTGGAGTACTTAGTGATCACGAGCATATTCAACGGCCCCCAGTCACCATTACTAAAGACGGTGGATCTTCGACCGGCTAGGATCGAACCCGAGACCCTACGGTCACAAGTCCAATGCCTTACCAATCAGGTCACTACTGTAGTGGCCCCACATATTTCACACGTCTAAATAATGTGAAAAAGTATTTTATTGTGTCGGAGGAAAAAAAAACACAATATCTCGGGTGTCAATGTCAAACATAATTTATAAAAACATACATTCTCAGCAGACGAGCTTGAAAGTGGATGCGGTTATTTTATCTTCGTTTTACGATATTCAATACTGTATTGTGTAAAAATAAGAAATAACGTATAATTGCACAAAAGTTGCACATTACTGCATGCACATGTTTCGAAGTTACAAGGAACTCCTTTTTCATTGCAAATAAGGGAGCTTGTGGATGAAAAGACATCCGACAAAAGCAAAAAGGCTCACAAAAAAAAGTTTGTGTTATATTAATCCAATCTGGAAAACACTTTTCCGCCACAAGTCAATTTTTTTTTTTTTTTTCAATACAAATAATATGCAGTGAAAAGGAAACAAATTAAGTTCCCAATTAATATTTCTACGTGTATTGACATTGCGCCATTTCACACCTTCATAAACTTCCACCTTTATTAACTTAATTCACTTTATTATTATTATTTGCTTTGCAAATTCCTGTAGAAAAAGCACAACACCTGATCAAATCTCGAACACGAGAAAAACACCAACACCTTACTAAATTTGAAAGAAATCAAGAACCAACTTCAACGCAGCCTCCAGATAACATAAGACCATTTAAAATCAGACCTCAACTAGTTATGCCGCAACCATAAAAGTAACACACAAAAAAACCTAATCGAGGGAGTTTTTCAAATAAACAAAATTAGTGGAAAAGAAGCGCAATTTATGACATTTATTTTCCTCAAAACAAGCCCACACCCCACACGTAAAAGCACGATTATCTTCCGCCCCAATCACACACGTTAGATCAAGAACTGAATTCAAACGCGTGATTAACCGGGGGAAGGTTATTTACTCACCAACACCTACTGAAGAACGTTCTTACAATGCACAGAACGAATGATTTCAGATCTCTGGCTCCATTTTTGAAAACAATTGTGACGTAAATTATTCATGCATTTAAATAATGTGTGTGTCGTATTACATCCATTAACTCTCTACTTCGAATTTTGATGCAAAAATCTGGTGTGGCCAACATGTTAATCATTTCCTTGTACCTGCATTGCGGGGCTGAAACTGAGTTCCACAAAAATAGTTACTTTAGTAGCTTGTAAAAAAAAAAAAAAAAAGTCGCTGAATGAGAGAAAGTGTCTATAAAATTCTTCTGAATATTTCAAAAATAGCATTTGTGTCATGATTAAACGGTGATCAGGTGCGCCTCGAACCTCAATTTTTGGGAGGGCGAAAATTTTCAACTTGCCGAATAAAACTTCAAATTTTACCAAATGATGAAATATGAGCATACACAAATATATACTTGCATCTAAAGAGAAGATATATTAAAACATCATTATTAAAAATATTTAAAAATGCAATTTTTGTGATTAAAAATATTTAAAATTCATTTTTTTTTTTTAAATTTATATACTGCTATCTCCAAAATTGCCGATTATCCGACAAAATTTGCCGAATAAGGAAATTTTTGGACGGTCACAGTGACTTCTAGCGAACTCCCATCGAGGCGTCCCTGCACTGTAAAAAAAATCCGGAAACGTTTCTGAGTATATCGTGCAGCTGTGGTTCATGAAAGTTTCAAAAACGTTTCTGAGTCGTTCGGAATCCTCTTTCTGTAATGTCCAGAATCGTGTCTGAGTATTTCGGAATCCTCTTTCCGTGATTTTTTCTAAAATATAATTCTTTATTATAGTATTGCATACCATATCAGTTTCAATTCTTTCATATCTAAGAGCAATAATACAAGCAATTTTAGAATCATTCGTGGATTTTTTTTTTTTTTTTTTGAATTTCTAATGACAAATAGCATGGTTAACAGCATAACATATGCACAGTTATAAATTTTTGAAAAATTATGAAATAATCTAGTAGTTTCATTCCTAATCACAAAATCGTCGGGGAATTGGAGGGGGGGGAGGTACCTTCTGAAAAGTGAGGATTGTTTGTTAAACAATTTTAAACTTCAGTTTTTCTCTCAATATTTTCAAGACAAAACTATCAACATATTGTATTTTTAATGCAGAACTTAAAAACATATCTTGTATCAAACTTGATAGCTTTTATCTTCGGATAAAATTTGACAGGACTTACCTACCCTTCGCGTTCCGGAATTCGTTCACCTCAAGTCAATTTCTAACAGAGAAATTGATGAATTTAAATATGACACCAAGTCCCCCTGCTGGAACCATTCGGGTTGATTCTTCTGTTCTTGCCCTTTTCCAGCTCATCACAAATATAAATACTTATTCAAAATAGGTTACTGATTTTATTTCTACAGTGTGCCAAAAATGCAATATATATTTTATTTATTAAAACATTGAACTCTATTACATGATTATTCCATTTCATATATACGAGAATCCCCCCCCCCACCATAAGAGTGATGCTATAAAGCGCCCCCCCCTTAAAAAAGCAACCCCCTAAAAATGTCAATGGCACAGTCTGCGTGGTGAACGCCCCTCGTCTTCTCCCCATATGTACATTGTATATTAATAACATAGTTTTTTAAAAATGATCACTTTTACAACAATGACATGAAATAATATTACTTTTTATTTTGGCACGTAAATGCAGCTGTTCCATTTTTGCCACTGACTCATTCCTCCTGACTGTCCTACATTAAACTAGTATGCATGCAGTAGGTACTGTCCTGAGGAAGACAAATTATAGGGACTTGTTTCTTAATTTAGCCGAGGTAAAAAACCCCTACTTTTAATTTTAGGTTTAAGCTCTTGTTTATTGCATATAGTTTAGCATATGGTGCGCTTGGCCCAATGTAATGCATATATTAGAGCTTAAACACTCTCTATTTAGTAAGTAGTTTAATATCTTTTGGTCTTTTGACCATATTTATCGAATCTTCCACGGCTGATGAGCTCCGAATTCAACCTTTCAACTTTATTCTAATAATTGCTACTTTTAATTTTCTTTTTCTCATTGCTTATGTATTTCATATATATACAAAAAAATATTGAGAAATAATTCTTGTTTGTTATATTTGCAGCTTCTTTCCCTTAAGGGCAGGTACATTGCAACTAAAATAAATCGTACTAATGAAGCTCTGCTGAGATAAATAATATTTCATGTATAATATAAATTGTAAATCAAAGTATCATATACATTATAAATCAAAGTATCATACAAATTATATGTCAAATATTTTAATACGGTGTAAAAATACAAAATTATTTATTTTATTAAGTCTTTTTTTTTTTTTTTTTTTTTGCTTTTGGTAAAATTGAGGCTCGTAAAACGAAAAAAATGAAGACACTTTTAAATACATATATGAATCTATTTGTTAAAGAAATTAATGCACATTTAACTAATTTAAAGCGTTTCGCTAATGCAAATATTTAAAGAGATATCGTCATTTAGATAATACTGAAGCACTTATGTTCCTAATTACAAGAGATAGTTTTTTTTTTTTTACTTCATACAATCTAGCTACACTGTTTACAAGAGAATGAAAACATGCAACCTTAATGACGAACCATCAAACCTGACAATTTGTATATTATAACATTTATTTCATAATGCTTGATACATAAATGTTCAGCCAAATATTAACTGAGATTGACACATAAAAACAAAGTACACAATAACACTTATTTAAAGTTTTTTATAATCTTCAATTCATAAATTTACAGAATAAAACTAGACACATTTGCACTTTAAATATGTGTTCTATGTAATGTAAAATATTTTCAAATTGCAATAGTTCACAACGAAAAAATGATACTGAGGAAAATAGTTTTTTTTTAACGAGATTTATATGAACTAAATCACTTCAAAGTAATCGAGTTGCAAAGCGACTTACCTATTCGTCGGTGGTGGTCTTTTGCAGGCTTTGGTCACCAAAAAGGTGATTTTTATGACAGAATAAAATTCTGCCTACAAAAATTACCCATTTGGTAGAAAGAAGAAAAGTATCCATGAAAAAAGTAAATTACCTACACAAGTTATGCGACGCAACGAATTTACATGGCGTCCTCTCGGCAGTTATTTGGTTTGTAATTTCAGTTTGTATTCCTTCCACGAGCATGCGTCGAGAAGTTGCACTTCGTACTTAAAAATAAGTGACCATAGCTTCAAATTCAATCTCATGACGATACATTAGCAAGAAAATATAAGACTTTAAAATTATCTTCAGTGAATTCATGCGAGGAACAAAACTTCTACTAATCCCCTTGATGAGTGTTACTTCGCACTTGAGTCAGCACTTGTTTTCATTGCGTGCTTTCACTAGTTTCAGTTTGGATTTGGTGCTGGACTATAAAATTGTCGGGTGAGCTGCGCATGCGTCGACTCTTACTTTCTTGTTAAACGGGAAAGGCTTTTGATAAGAGCAGAAAACTGCTGAGGGCGTACGAATCTGTGTATTACGGAAAGCTTTTTTGTATATTCAGAGAGTTTTCCGAGATTTTTTACAGTGTGGCAGTGATGCTTTGATAATTACATATCTTGACTGACTAGTATGTAAGCTGGACCATTGAGAAGAGATAAAATGGAGGGAGTGAAGCAAAGATCCCAAGTCACATGATAGATTTTAAATCAAAGCGTTGGAAGAAATCAGGTTTCTCTAGCTAGTTTCACGCAATTAGCTTTTACAGCAAAAATTTAATAAAATAGCAACGCAAATGCAATATCTTCTAAGATTGAAATACTTTGCTTGGTCATTATCAGGGTTCGCCGATATATATCCGATATTTATTTTGAAAATATCATGATATTTTGATATTTTCGATATTTATTTTTTCAATCTACGGTACATAGATATATATATATCATTTTTATATTCTTGCTTTTTGCATCTTCAATTTTATTTAGATTGTTTATTCATGAATATATATATATACATATATATATATTCAAGATAAAAATTATATTAATCTTAGTAACATTGTTCATTTATTATTAAAAGTAATCAAAAAGTTATGCACTACATTTTTATGATGTATTAATACATGATTAATGCAGCAAAGAAATATAGTATTTCTTTTTTATTTTGTATTTATTTTTATTAGTAGTAATGTAATAACTTTGAATCAAAGCGCCTAATAAATATTAAACGTTGGTCAGAGAAAAAAGAAAATATCTTATGACTATGCACCAAGTGCAATTTTTTTATTTCTGTATAATAAGAAATAAAATGAGAAAAAAAATGAACAGCTAATGATAAATTAACTTCATTAAAATTGACAAAAATGAAATATCAGATATAAATAATGAGAAAAACCTTAATTTTTTAAGTCTACATATTGTAATAACAATATAAGAAAATAAAGAGCGATTAAAGATTCATTTACTATTTTAAAGCCTAGTTTGTGCTGATTGAAAATATCGGATATGTGTCAAAATATCCGATATATATCAAAATATCGAACATTTTCGAAAATATCGTGATATTTTCGAACTCTGTTTATTATGAGAAAGAAAATAGTCCTTCACTATTTTTAAGTCCTTCAATGCAACATTGAAAGAAGGAACGGGCTGTGCATCAAGTTCTTTTTGCTCATCTTCATAGGCGCCCATATAGGGGAGCAAGGGGGGGGGGGGGGGCTTGAGTCCCCCCCCCTTTGAAATTAGAACTTCCTTGCTTTTAGTACTTTTTCTTTGCAAAAATGTAAAAACATTTCTTCTCCATCCAGAAATGAATAAATTATTAAAAATGTCAAATTTTAATGACTCTAATCAGCCCTGAAATCGGTTTCAACGGGGAAAATATTCTGCTAAACCACGGGGAAAATATTTGAGCCCCCCCCCCCCCCCTTTTCAACTTTGCATATGGGCGCCCATGTAGTACCATTTCCATTAACTTTCAGCAGCATGGATTAGCTTTAAAAAAAATCTTATACTTCCCAGGGAAAACGTAAAATGCGGGAAATTCAAAAACAGTAAACTTTTCATCCGGGTTAAATTGACGTTATTTATCAGGAAAAACTGAAACCTGATGCAAAAACGTGAAATGCGGGAAAAACGTAGATCTGAGGACGCAAAATCGGGGTTTCACTGTAGTCAGGAATTAATCTTGAATTCCCTCCAAAATGTAAACATATTTACCGCAAAGAGAAAAGTTTTGCCGTAACTGAGCTCTAAGAGCTCCTATGTAAAAAGCATTTTTATTACTCTGATTCACATTCCGAAGACCATACCGTTGCAGGTACAGCCGAAATGTGTGTTCTCAAATGGCAACCAATTTAAAATGCGTGCTGTCTAATGCCTTCCTTAAACGGTCTTTCTTTCTTAAAGAGAACTTAAAATGGCTTGACACGCGTCTCCGTTGTAACTTATAACACTCGAAACTGCGTGGTGGTAAGAAAAACACCAACGACGAATAAATTTGTGTTCACAACAACCGGCTTGAATATTCATGAATTAGGGGAATTGAAAACAGTATATTGTCGCGTATTTGACAGCGATACCTAATTCGGTAGCGTTCCAACATTTGAGATAAGTATAATAAATGATCAAATCGCCGCACTATCGTGTAAAACTGCTCGTATGAATATAAAATAGCCATGTTAATTTCGTTTCAAAGCTGAGAATCGACGTGCACGAAAAGATGACTAGCCAAGTTTTAAAATTTAAATGACGCAGAAGTTTGTTGAGGGACCATTCACAAAAGTTAGGCGTTGAAGGGGTATGGGGCCTCTAGAAATGAGTTTGTAACTTTGTGACGAGAGCGTGAGGATGTAACCAGAAGCGTGACAACACAATCTGGTTATGACTAACTTTAACTTTTACTTTATTCCTCATCAATAGTTCATTTTTGAAGAGATAAAACTATTTTTCTTCCTTGTCGTTTTGATTCTTATTTATCAAGTTTTTTTTCTTCCTCTTGAGTATTTGAATAAAGTCCTGTAGTTTAAAGTTTGGAGTTGAAAAAAACCTTCTTGAACATTTACACATTCAAGAAAAAATAACACGGATCATTTGGTATATTTTTGTTATATGGCGGGACATGTGAAAGGGGGGGGAAGTTGATGGAAAAGTGAAGTATGACCAGGGGCGCCTCGATGGGAGGTCACTATGACCTTCCCAAAATGTCCTTATTCGGTAAATTTTGTCTGAAAATTCGGCAAAATTTGGAGTTTCATTCGGCAAATTGAGAATCTCCGCCCTCCCAAAAATTTAAGTTCGGGTCGCCCCAAAAATTTAAGTAAAAATTTAGTTAAGTTATTAAGATAATTAAGTTAGCATTTCATCTACTTACAAACATTGAAAACGTATGCATTATGTATGTTATAAAAAAAACATGTAAAATCGAAAAGCGAACAATTACACAATCAAAAAAAAAAGTGAAAGACGTGGAAAATCCGACTGCCGATAATCGGAAGCTTACTGTACTTGAAAAAATCTCGTAAAATGTGATGC
This sequence comes from Uloborus diversus, assembly GCF_026930045.1. Lineage (NCBI taxonomy): Eukaryota > Metazoa > Arthropoda > Arachnida > Araneae > Uloboridae > Uloborus > Uloborus diversus. The sequence continues at coordinate 126,611,398 of NC_072737.1, read as the reverse complement.
CATTATGAAGCGGGAAAAAATCAAGATTTTGAAAAACAATGTTTAGCATTTACCTAATAACGTAATGGGGTCGTTTCCAAAATTTTAAAAGTATTTTTTTCTGAAAGAGCACGCTTAAAAATATAGGATCTGACCATTTTTTAAATAATTTGTTCAAGTTTAATATTTTTAAAAAATTACGTAATTCGGTGCGCTTTCATTGTTTACGTTTCTGTCGTGTAACATCTCAAATGATGAAATGCCATTTAGTGTTGCCATTTACGGAGAAAAATATTTAATTCGCATCTTGACTCACGTGTATTGGCAACGATATGGTTGATAGCAAGCGTAGAGCGAAATATTTAATTCCCTTCTTGATTATCATAACGTGGAAACGTGGTAGAAAGATGCGCCAAATTGCATCATTTGTGACGTCATAAAGACCACGCCTTGTTTTCAAAATCGGACATTTTAAAAAATTAATTAAAAAAATGTTGTAAAAATGAAAGTTTTTTTTTTTTTTTTTTTTTGGCAATTACAATTGCTTATTGTTCTCACTTCACCGTCTTGGGCGTTTGGTTCCTTTTTCAGCTTGTACCAGGGGCCTCTGCTGCACCACCGCCCACCGGCCTCTGATCATGAGCACGGTCAACCGGAATCCGCTGTTCCTGGTCGGTGGTGTCCATGTCCTACACACACGCACGTTCATACACACTCTCACAAATACAAATTCATACACACGCATACGTGCATACACACAGGTCTACGCACACACACAATCATACGCATGCAGGCACACATGCCTTCACACACAGACACACGTAACCGCCAAGGAGGAGAGGAAGATTTGGGGGGACAGGAGCCGTTTCTAGAAACAATAACTCCAATGAATAAGGTCGTGTCGCAACTCGTGATTTCGAAAATCATAATTTGAATTCAAAATTTCAGAATTCAAATTAATATTTTATTTACTCATTCTATCAATTTCAGTGACTAAAAGTAGTACTTTTGACTGAAGGAAACAGCCTTATTAAAGCCATAATTATTTTCCGCGTTCAGTTCAATGTCAGAAAAAAATTCGATTTGGAATTAATTGATTCCGGCCCGTTATACGTATTTTGATTGAGAAATCAACATTGATGCTAAATGATGTGAAGAACAGTAATGAATTTTCTACGGTGTGCCAATGTAGGAAATCTGTACCTATTCTTAGATTAATATTGCTAAATGTTTACTGACATTTGTTATTTTAACTTAAGTAGAACTTCGATTTAACGAAACCTGATATAACGATTTCTTCAATTTAATGATACTTTTCACTGGTACGGATTTGACTGCATTGAATGTCTATGTTCCTCGATTTAGCGATAACTTTATCCAGTCCCTTGACAATCGTTGAATCGGGGTTACTCTGATTTTACATTTTTTTAAAATCAATCTTAAACATCATGTACGAGAAAACTTGAAAAAATATATTGTGTATTATCTATTATGATGATTGAGATCAAGGAGGAAAATGCTTAGTTTTATTTCAGCAATTTTTTCATCTTTACAATTAGACAGCTAGTTACAATCTCGTTAATTATCATCACACGAAGGTTGAAAAAAAAATTGATTTGAATACCCATCACGTCGCAGAGGTTCGAACCACGATTCTCGATAATGGATTTCAAGTACAATATGTAATTTAATTTCATGATTTAAGAACAAGGACAATGCTTTTTTTTTTTTTTTTTTTTGAGCAATCACGATTGCTTATTGTTCTCATTAGACCGTTTTTGGTGTCCGTGCCTTTTTCAACTTGGACCAGAAGCCTATGAAGCATCACTGCCCACCGTCCTCTGCTGGCGGCGCGGCGCGGCTGCTCCGGTTTTGAGCTACCCGCTTCCCCTGGTCGGAGGCGTCCATGTCCTACACACACGCACGTTCACACCCATACACACACACGACTTCACACCCATACCCTCACATACGCCAACGTGCATACACACAGGTCTACGCACACACACAACTATGCACACGTAACCGCCCAGGAGGCCGTTTCTAGAAACAATAACTCCAATGAGTAGGGTCCTGTCTCAGTTCGTGATTGCGAAAAACATAATTTGAATTCAAAATTTCAGAATTCAAATTAATTTTTTTCTTTTTTTTTCTTTCTTATTTTACTCTCACTCTTCAAAAGGATCTGTATTATTAAACTGAGAAACTATTTTCTTAATGATGATTTTCTGTCAGGTCTTCAGAACAATCAATAATGTTAAGAGAATTGCCTCCATTTAAGGCCTAAACTATTTCATAACAGACAACGGATGCAGATACATGATGGAAGAAACAAAAATGCAAGTAGGTTTCCGTTGGTTACGATTTCAAGAATCGTCTAATCTCACAGCTTCCTCTTCCAAAACACTACAACCAAAGTTAGCTTTTCGGAAAGCATTTGCAGACATAACAACCGAGTGAAACAATTGTTGTTGAGATACACTTCATCCATGTCGGCACTTCACTCAAATAATGATGTAAGTGAGGGGTTGCCCATAAATGTTACTTTTTTTCAACCTTTTTAACCCTGTTGGCACTAAAAGAGTCACACTTCACCTTGCCACCCTTTGTCACATGTTACGCCGTGTTTCATAAGCATTCTAATTTTTAAAAAAAGATGCATAAAGATGCTTTTTGTTTCTCCCCCCCCCCCCCCCTTGTCACAAATTCACAATTTCACGACCCCCCCCCCCCCCCCTTCCTTAAAGCGTGACCCATTTGAAGCAGTGAGAAGCAAAAGGATGTAAGTGGACATTTTGAAGTTTTGAGTAAAACGCGTTTAAAGTTGCTGCTTAAGGTAGACTGTCATTGATTTTTTTTTCCTAAATCAGGAGCGCCCATTCCCTCCAAATTCAATGCCGAAAATCCCCCCCACACCATTTTTTCTCAATTTTTTCTTCCTTTTTTTTATTTTTTAGCTCTTTTTCATTTATTTATTAATTTATTAATACTTTTTATTTATTTATTTTAAATTATTATTATTATTTTATTAGAAAAGTACATTACAAAAGCAATAAACATTGTTGAAAGTACGAAAATAAATCACAAAATTCATATAATAAATGTCGTGCAGGATATTCTTTTTGTTTTTAGGGAGTTTTCTGTTTTTGAGTAATGAAAATTTTTGGACGAGGACGACCAAAATTCTCGGACGACCGGACAATGTTTTCCACTGATCGGTGCCGGTCCGCCGGATTACCGATTGAGAATAGCAGCTTTAACATTGTAACAAAATTCCTTCTCCAGAATGAAGAAAAAAATAACATGCTATACAAAAAGTTAAACTAAATAATCAACAAACAGGAAAGATAAAACAGATAATACAGTGAAGAGATGATATTCATTAGTTCTTACCAGTGGTTGGAAGTAGCGCGCTACAAGTAGCGACGCTACTGTAGTAGCTACATTTTTGAGTAGTTTGTAGTGTAGCGCACTACTTTTTAAAAAAAGTAGTGTAGTGAGTAGTTAACTACAAAAAAATAGCAGTTTGTAGCGATTTCTGGAAACTACTTTAAAATAAACTGAAAAAAAAAAAAAAAAATCAAGGTTCAAACCAATTTGACTGGCGCAAATTTTACACAAGTACATCAACGGATGCAATAAGAAATAAGACTCATAAAAATACGAGCTGACCTCAGGCATTTCATTTTGACGCCATACGTTCTATCTGTTCGCCGCCATTAGTTTGCCGTCGTAATTTTCATATTTCACCAATATTTATATTGAAAAAAGCACTTATTTTCGCGAAAATGAAGATATCGGTGATTTCGCGAGTTGAAAATTTGGTGAATTTTATATGAACAGACCGAAGATTGAAAAACAAAACTATTTTAGCGAGGCTTAAATTTTCGACAGTATTCACCAAATAAAAAGAAGCTGCTGAAACTGTTATAGAAAAGGATGAAATTGAACTGTTCTGGAGGACTTACAATAAATGCGAGCCCTACATGTATGAGAGTATGATAACGGACATTTTTCTTAGTGTCTTTTGATGAGCTAATTTATCAATCTTTTTTTGTTCAATCCTCTTACGGTGTGTTTGTGTATTGGGGTGTCCCCCCCCCCCCCCAAAAAAAAATCGAAAGTTGATTTTTCAAGTCGCACACTCTCTTACATTTTATCCTCTTCTTCAAAAAAAAAAAAATCATATAATTTGAACAACGGCAACAAGTGCCGATTATGTCTGAAAGAGTGAACCAGCACTTGTGTAGTGCTAGGCCAATTTAAAATAAAATGTTTTTTTAGAAACTCAAAATTTCTGTTGATAAAACGTTGCTCCTATACCCCACATGTGCACCACAAAAATATTTATTCAAATTAAAAATCATTTAGATATCCCACACGTGGCCTAACATTTATAATTTTCTTCAAAAAATTTAAGTTTTTGATACATATTTTCAGATATGTAAGATTTTACGAAATTATCAAGCTGAAAAATATAAACAGTAAAGTAGAAAAGTAGGTACTTAGCGTTAAATAGATTTTTTTTCCTGCAATTTTTAAGTCTCCCACATAGTATCAAAGATATGGATTTTTTCCAGATTGAGTTAAATTTTTCATTTAAAATATATTATGTTTTTATTATTCGTTTGTAATTGTTGATCTGTAAATGTGTTCGTCAGTAGTTTTTGAACTTGATATTCTATTTAAATTTGTATGTAATTTTTTGAAAGATAACAGAAAAAAAAATCAATTTTTTAAATAAAATTATAAATTTTAGGTCAAGTGTGGCATATCTAAATGTTTTTTAATTTGAATAAATGTTCTTGTAGTACATGTGGGGTGTTGGGTACAGGGACAACGTTTTATCAACAGAAATTTCGAGTTTCTAAAAAAAGTTTTTTTTTTTTTTATTTGGCCTAGCATACAAGTACTGTTTTACACTTTCAGGTGCAAGTCGGCACGGGTTGCCGTTGTGCAAATTATATGAGACTTTTTTTCACGATTGTTTTGACACATGAGGAAAAATACAAGAGTTATGCGACTTGAAAAATTGACTTTCATTTTCTGAGGGACAACCTATTTTGTATGCTTTGTATTTACTACTTATTTTTTGGAAAGTAGCGAAGTAGCAACTACATTTCAAAAGTAGTTTGTAGTTGCTACATTTTGAAAAAAGTAGTTGTAGTTGTAGTTAACTACATTTGTAACAAAGTAGTTGTAGTTGTAGTTCGCTACAAAAAAAATGTAGTTTTTCCAACCACTGGTTCTTACTTTTTGTTTTCTTTCACTGTCAACTACGGAATTTCAACCGCGGGGCACAATAAAGAAACATGTTCTAAAAAACGTTTTACCGTTTTCTTTCGTTAATGAACAGTAACGCATACATACAGTAGATTTTTCGTTCGTTTTGTAAGAGGGAAGAAGAAAAAATAAGTTAGCTAACTTTCACCTTCGCTATTGTTGTAATCAAAACACCTTTAATAAAATGCAAAAAATGGTAGCGCAAAATAAACTTCGTGTTTTTAGTTTCTCAACCGCAAGTAATTTGAGTTTTTTAAAATGAAAGAAGAATTCCAAAATGTCCTCTCTCGCCACATAAGAAGAATCTCTGAGTAAAATATTCTTGGTAAGGGGCTGTTAATAAATCACGTCATACATTTTTCTACATTTCTGTTGAAAAAAGGGAAAATTTTCTGTATTTTTTGCTCGCCAATCAAGAGCACACTTCATCCTACCAAGAGATTTATCCAAATACTGTTTTACCTCTAATAATTCACTTGCTGCATACCTCATTTGTCATCTCTGACTGAAATAAATATTAATAAGTGAGACAGTTTAAGCACAACCGCATAACTAAGTATCTATTGTAGAGTGTGCAGGTATAAAAGTACACTAAAACTAATTTACATTTGTAAAAATCATATCAAATTTAATTTTTGGCACATGCTTCAAAACTTATTGCAAGAAGTAGGGGAATATGAGGCAAAGTGAAATAGTAATACATTTACTCTGCTTATAGTTCCACCAAAAAAATTTAACTACTCAGTAGCACGTGTATTCTATTTCAGTCAGGAAAAAAATGCCGCCCTAAAGTAAAGCATATAGCAATACAGGCTATTTTCGGAAAATGATACTCATATTGTAATATTTGTTGTAAGACAAGAATTATTTTTGTTTACATAAAAAAACGCTCTTGTTATTAAAATTTTAAAAATTAATTGAGACCTTCTAATATTTGATGCTGTGTTTATTTAGCTAACGTTAAGCTAATTTGTATTTTAAATATTTTGTACAAATAATCAATGAATGCGGGGCAAAGTGAAATGAATTATTTCGTTTACTCACACAATCATTTACTAAATCACGTACGTATTCATTTATTAAGTAACATTCCTTCATTTAGTAATTCACTTATTTATTCATTCATTCACTTATTTTCTTATTCATTCACTCGTTTTCTCACTCATTTATTTTTCTTCGAGTATTAATTATTTGATTTAATTGTTCGTTGATTGTTTCATCATCTTTTCGTTTACAAATACAAATGTGACGACCACCAACAGGCTCTGGACCCAGCTAGGCTGGTCCTAGTCAATTAATTAGGACCCAATGAAGATCAATGGCCCTCTTAAAGCTATCCACTCCCTTGCTCATTACCGCCTCTTCCGGTAAGCTATTCCAAGTGCCCACGACCCTGCTAAAGTAGTAGTTTTTCCTGATTTCCAAGTTAGCCTGAGATTTAAATAGCTTAAAACAATGACCCCTTGTCCTGATTTCCCCGCAAAAATTTAACCCATTTACATCTTTCATTTTGATAAATTTAAATAACTGAATCATGTCCCCTCTGACTCTCCTTTGCTCCAGGCTATACATGTTAAGCCTATTAAGTCTGGTATCATAATCTAACTCTGAGAGTCCCCTTACTAATTTAGTTATCCTTCTTTGAACCCTTTCCAATACAAAAATATCTTTCTTCAGATAAGGCGACAAAACTGAATAGCATACTCCAAATGAGGTCTTACTAAACTCCTATATAAAGGCAGAAGAACTTTCTTAGATTTGTTTGAAATAGATCTATTGATAAACCCAAGCATTTTGTTGGCTTTGTTACTAGCAATACTGCACTGTTGACTAAACTTGAAGTCCTGATTTATAAAGATACCCAGATCCATAACATTTTCTGCCTGATTTATGACTATGTAAACGATATCTCATACGCTTATTTCCATGACCTAAGTGTAGCACTTGACATTTCCCTACATTAACTGCCATACCCCATTTATCTGCCCACTTAGTAATATGATCTAAATCCTCTTGCAGCTGTTTTACTTGTTCTTCATTTTCGACAATCCCCATAACTTTTACATCGTAAGCAAAACAATTCATGCTTCCAGAAATATTTTTATTGATGTCATTCATAAATATAATAAATAAAAGAGGCCCTAAAACCGGTCCCTGAGGAACCCCACTTAAAACATCACTCCAATTAGAATGATTTCCTCTCACAACTACTCTTTGCTACCTACCAGTAAGCCAATTTCTAACCCAAAGTAAAGTTTTTCCTCCTATTCCTATGTCAGCTTACTTCCTGAGAAGAGCAACATGCGGTACCTTGTCAAAAGCTTTTTGAAAATCAATATAAACAACATCCACACATTTTTTGTTATCTAAAGCTGAGGTAACCTTGTCGTAGAAATGCAATAAATTAGTAGTACAGGATTTACCTTTCCTGAAACCATACCGCAAACTAGTCAACAGACTATTAGTCTCTAAGAACTTCATGATCTTAATTTTGATCAAAGTTTCGAAAATCTTACAAATCACTGAAGTCAAACTTACAGGTCTATAATTCCCAGCAATACCTTTAGACCCCTTCTTGAAGAGTGGCGTTATGTTAGCCAGCTTCCAGTCCTCTGGCACCGTCCCCGAGTTATAAGAAGCATTGAAAATATTCAAAATAACATCCACTAATTCCTCTGCACATTCAACTAAAATTTTTGGATAAATATTATCTGGTCCCGGAGCTTTAGTTGCTTTAATCTTTTTCAAATGAAATAAAACCTCCTCCCTGGAAAATACAAAATCCTCAAGCTGTATAATAGCTTGTGTCTTGTTAGTGTCAACTGTTGAGATACAGTTATCGTTAAACAAACTGGAAAAAAAGTTGTTTAGAACATTTGCAATATCCCTATCGTTATGGATTAAATTTCCATACTCATCAACCAAAGGCCCAATTTGACTGTTTCGAGTTTTCCCAGAATTAGCGTAAGCAAAAAACCTCTTAGGGTTCCCATCAATGTCATCTGCCAGCCTTTACTCCAATTCCCTTTTCTGAATCCGTACCAAATACTTTCGCCTTGCCTTACCATACTGGAGCCTCTCCGCACTCTGACCAGTTTCTTTAAACTGACGAAAAGTGGCTTGCTTATAACTAAGAGCTTCTTTAGTCTCCCTGGAGAACCACATGGGCCAAATTTTGGTACTAACACCTTTTCTCCTAAAATAGAACATAGTTCCCAACCGTTTTAGCAAGTTTATCCTTAAATTCCGTCCACTGCTGATCTACGTCGCTATTTTCCAATCCTGACGAAAAAACCTCTTTCAAGCTCTGCCTAAGTGCAACAAAATCAGTGTTTCTGAAATTGGGCACAAACCTAAAATTATCATCTTTGCACACTTCAAATTTAACCCGGAACCTAATGCTGTTATGATCACTATCTCCAATATGCTCCCCTACACACAACCCATGAACAAAACTACCTATGTCACAAAAAACTAGATCCAAAATCGCCTCCTCTCAAGTTCCCTGAGTTACAACTTGATCTAAGAAACAGTCACCAATCACTTTTAAAAATTCCTCTTCTTTGCCATTACCAGGATAAAAATTATTCCAATCAATACCCGGAAAATGGAAATCCCCCATTATGATAACGGATCCCTTACTGGACATGTCACTAATAATACGGTACATCTGTTCATCTTGTCCCTGGTTTGAATTAGGTGGCCTATAAATGTTTCCAAAGCGTAGCTTTTTGCCCTTACTGCTCATCAACTCCAGCCAAACCATATCAATATCAGTAGGCTTATCATTTATGATCAATTCATTGCAAATATAATTGTCTCTAACATAAAATAAAACCCTACCACCTCTTTTACCTACTCTATCCTGTCTGAACAAATTATACCCAGCAATATGTAATAACTCTGCATCAGATTCGGTAGCCCATGTCTCTGTAATTCCAATAACATCCAACTTCTCATCCATAACTATGCTTTTCAATTCATCCATCTTGTTCCTAATACTGCGAGCATTGGTATAGAAAACTTTAAGCATGCCTAAGTTGCTTTTATTTAACACCCTGAAACGTCCTAAATTACAATTGTTAACATTACTACTCTTGTTCGACACTTTATTTCCATTTCTAGCAATACCCAAAAAAATTTCATTCTCTCGATACCTGATGCTTGAACCATGCCCCCCATTCCAACTTAGTTTTTTGACTCCGAAGCCCCTAAAATTAATCCACTAACCATTTTGACCCCTGTAGAGCTCAGATGCAGGCCATCCCTAGCAATCCAATCCCGTTTACAATGACTCCATACATCAATGAACCTGATACTGCGCTTTTCGCAAATTGACTTCAGTAGCAACTTCATACACCTCGCACGTTGATTCAGCCAGCTCCTATGCACTCCATACCTGGGAAGCAAACCAACCACTTGGACATTCGTCGAAAAGCTGGTTGCTTTATTCAACAGGGATTCCCATTCCCTAGAAAACTCCTCATTTTTACTGTGGCCTACATCATTTGTTCCCACCCACAAAGTAACCATGTCCTCCTTATTCAATACTCCCTTCTTTTCAGCAACCATATTAACGTCTTTTACCCGAGCCCCTGGTAAACAACACCTAGCCACCTTACGCTTTACTCTCCCAACTGTGTTACCCACCTCCCTTACCATAGAGTCCCCCAAAATTACACCCTTAGTTTCCCAATCTAACTCCTCATTTGAAACTTCCCCCTGAATCTCTGGAACATTTATACCCTCTACAACTGGCCTACACCCTAATGCTAATTGGGCTTCCAAAACTAGCATTTTAAGTCTTAAGTCTGAGAGTTCAGCACATTTAGTGCAAATATAATCCTCCTCAAAAACACTCATTTTCCCCCTTATACAGGCAGAACATATGACATAAATCACAAGAGATCCACCTGTCCCCCTTCCCACTCTTTACCTCTTTCATAATGCATATAACACCCATTTCTACTCAGTGAATATGTTCCAAAAGGCAAAACAGAAAGATAAAAATGCAAAAAAAAAAAAAAACACAGAATAAATACTAAAAACAGCAGTAAATAAACAGAGTTGCTACACCCAATAAAGCACACAAAATCAAAAACCAGGAGATCACCACATGTTAGGCTTAGCTCCAAAAAATGCAAAAACACTTCAAGAATACAATAACAGCAAAAATGAGCCCCCAAAACACAATAAAACTAAATTACATGATAAAGTGAAGTAAAAAAACCTAAAACTAGACAGTAATAATGAAAAATTATAGTAAGAAAACACTTATCAAATTAGCAGCAATAACACTCCCTGCATCACAGGCGCCACTGATTCATTTGATCAAAAATATATTTTATAATTGAATAGAAAATATTTCATTGGAAAAATATTTAAATTTTCACTTTGCCCCATAATAAAAAAAAAAGAAAAAAATCTTTTTTTCACTTTTTTTTTTTTTTTTTTTTTGAAGGCGCAAATTTACAACCCAAAATAAAAAAATTTTCAATGCAAGTTTTATTTCTTATGTACTGTAATTTTCAAAACGATTTTGCAATTTGTTCATTTTGAAAAAGCTCTGTCATCTTAACTACTTCACTTTGCTCCACATTTACCTACGTCAAAATATTTTTCTAATGAAAATAATATAGTTAAGTTTTAAATAAACTTTAATAAAAAATATTTTTATGTATTTTACATGTTAACTGCGGGTGGGAAAGGGTTCTTTTTTTTTCCCCGTATGGGTAAATTACTATTCAATCACTGAATATTCTGTAGTCGGCATTAGGAAAAATCCCTGTTTGTTACATCCCTAGTTGCAGATATCCAACGTCTCTCTTTCAGTTTGTCTATACACAGGATTCGACAAATCCCAGTGACTAATACCTTGGCGACTAATTCTCTCAGAAAAAAAAAATATTCAGAAACCTTAATGCACTGAATTTTCCAACACAAACCCTAAGAAAAATTTATCGCCCAAAAAATTACCCAGGCGCTTAAGATTTTGCAATTTTCCGCCGCTCTCTGCCTATTCCTATCATGTTTGTTCAATGCAGGACCGACAAGAAGCCAAACGACTACCCAAGGACTCTTTTACATGCCGCATAATCATACAACATGGGCACTGATGATTTTCTGCATCTCGAAAAATCCACCGACTGGCCACCGCAGGTCAGAACCCGGGTCCAAGGCGTAGAAGGCCAACACCTTACCATCACGCCACAAGCCGGCATCACAGTAGTATAAATTTGGCAATAGTTATAGGGTGGGGGGTAGTGGCCCGGGCGACCACACTGACAAGGGCCCGCCTTGACTTTCGGTGGCCCTGGTTCAACGAGTAAACTATTTCTCTGCCTTCGTTTTTATTCGTGCAATGCGATATTTAATTTAGTATCTCTTTCATCTCTGAGTGTTTCTGCTTCGAAGAGAGAAATACGGCTTGCGCACGGAAGAGCTTTCATTTAAACCAGCGGCGCACGCTACTGTCTCATTCGATTAATTAGACATTTAAAGAAGCGAATTGAGAAACCAGTTTTCTCTCATCTTTGTCGTAATGGCGCAGGTGTGCGATGAGGTCATCCGGCATTTATGCATATGTCAAGGTGGCTTTTTGTTGGAGTGATGCTTCGCTAAGCTATCCAAGTTGTCGTCGGCGAGAAAACCGTTGGAATAGATGAGATTGCACAAGCACTGTTTCCGCTAGTGTTGATTTCGAATGATTGGGCCCAGACGAGAAAAATGCTCATTCCTTTGGCGGCACTCCTTAAAAAAAGGGGGGGGGGGGCATGTTTCATGTTGCAAAATGAAAATTTTTCAAAATTCACAATTGCAGAATTACAATGGTGCAGAATACGCCATTTAAATTTTTAGGAGTTGAGTCTAGCTATTTTAGGGATATTTTTCTTTCGAAGGGCCCTCATCCTTGGGGTATTAGGGGACAGAGAGCTATTTCTCTTGTAAGGGGGGGGGGGTCGTAACAAAATAAACCTAGGTTCTTGGGTGCCCTTTTGTTTCGCAGTTTGCAGGAGTGCCCACCCCACCAACGAGCAAGGGCGCGCCCTCCTCTACATCGCGACCCCAACCCCCAAAAAGGTAAAAAATACCCCTTAAAACAAGCCCCCCTCCTCCCTAAAAATTTCAATGGCGCAGTCTGCGCCATGACCCTTTCCTCTCCCCCAGGGCTCAGAGTAGACTTTTCCAGAATTTTAGGGGAATTTTAGGAACTTTTTGACAAAATTTTAGGAAAATTTTAGGGGCATTTTAAGTTACAATCTCCTTTAAACAAGTAGCCTGACCATAATTTATTAAACAACAACCAAACTTAAATGTTATCTCATAGCATGCATAAACAACTTACTTCAATTACTTCTTTAAAAAAAAAAAAAAAAAAAAAGCAAAATAATTTTTTAACCAATTTACATCACATATTAAGGTAAACAATATTTAAACCAAATCAATTATATTAAGTATAAGTACATTTTAATACAACAACTTTTCTACATACCTTCTTAAAACTAGTGTTGAACTCGAATATAATTCTATAATAAATTTTAAAGAAAAAGCCATAAAAAAACTTTTACATTTTATAATGGTGAATTCAAAATTTTTATTTGCATCTCATCATAAAAAAAAAAAAAAAAAAAAAAAAAACCATAATCTGCTACTATGAAAAAACAGATCTGACCACACATTTAATTCATCCAATAATGTTTTCAAAAGCAATTTTAGGGTTACATTACACTGATTAAAACTTCTATTTTATCTTTAGTCGTTTTTTCAAAATTTGTTCTTTGTCAGTTTCGAAGATGGATAACTCTGATTCTAATTTTTGTTACTGACTTGTGCCTTCAAGAATTAGGTTCTGTGCAACTGTCATTTGTACAATATTTTGAGTTACTGTAGCATTCTTCAGTCTCTCTGTTCCCTCTTTTATCAAGCCTAAAGCTAATTCTTTATTCTTCTTCAACTCATTGATCTTTTTGTTATTTTCACTTATCTGTAAATCAAGATCATTTTTCCTCTTTTTAGTTTCTTCTTTTTCAAGTTTTTTCTTTGTTATTTGTTCCTTTTCTTTTTTAAGCTTCTCTTCTTCTTCTTTCAATCTGTTAATATACTCCTGGTATGATTTATGCGAATCTTTCACTACTTTTAGTAATGTTAAAGTGATAGGTACATTCAGTACCCCTCCATAACTTCGAATAGTATCTTTCACTAATCCGAGTGATAAAATAGTACGTTCACTGTGATTCACATTTATCATAGCTTTATTGAATGAAAAGCCCCTCTCAGGGTCCGCATTCCCATGTGGCAAAATCATAACCGTTTTGATTACTTCAGTTAACTTTTCATATTTTAGCCGATTGCTAGTATCTTTCAGAAGAAATAATTGTCTCCAATATCCATCTACTCGTGTTGCTTCAGATAGATTTTCAAGAGCAGTAACATCAAATATGAAAAGTTTCCACTCTTCTCGAACATTATCAATAAAGTCATTCGAAAAGTTTAAATAACGAGCAATTCGTGTAATTGCATGAACACTGTTGGAGCAGGAATAGGCGTCAGAAGAAGTGCGGGAGACTTATTTCGGTCAGCAAATGGCAGTTTTTACGTTTTTTTAGGAACACCAACAAAATTTTAGTATAATCTTAGGAATTTTAGGAGCTGTGAAAATATTTAGGAAATTTAGGAATTTTAGGGGGAATGCGAGCCCTGCTCCCCCTAGTTGGACACTCCTGCAACTTGGAAACAAAAATGACTTCGAAAAAATACTAATCCTTCCAAAATGGCTTTGGTATACTGTCGTGGTTTTATATGCCGTCCTCCTTGAAAATTACATTCTGTTCTCTGAGGAAAATCGAATATACATCGAGCAAATTCTCTCGGTCTGGAAAATTCCAGTTCTATTCCAAGCTCATCAAGTAAATCCCCATCTCCCCGTGCCCAGAAACAAAACGTCGAAAACATGCTGAAAACCCTATTCCCCAAGTGCATTATCTAGAAACGGATAAAAGGCGACAAATAGAACATAAAAAAAGTGAGAAATTCCCTCCCTGCAATATGACTCAATGTTTATTCGCAATAGATTCTCCATCAGCAAAGCCTAGTTGGAGGGGTGTTTTCTTTAAATCTAGTCACCGCCGGTGGAGACCGCGAGTCTGCAGAACAGAAACGGTTTGAACAGCTGAAGCGAGTTTCTGCTTCTATCTGAGAATATGGGTCGTGTCTTGCTAGCAAGGGGCCCCAAACGGTGTAGAAATAAATCTTTCACGCACTGCCACGCTACACTCCAGCGGATAATTAAGAGAAACGAGTAAAGATATATTTTTTCTCGGTATATCTTACAAAAATAACGTTCATGGATATCTTCATCCAATTGAAGAGGACATAATTTATGATAGGAAATGCCTCGTCACGAAGTCAACAAATGCTCGTTGTTAGTGGCAGCGGTACATACAGATAGAACTTCTAACTATTTTTTCAACTTTTAATGTGGTGGAAGAACTATGTTAATGAAATTGCGGCACAACACTTGGCACTAATTTTGCTCAGGTTTTTTTCTCTTTCAGCAATTTTTCCAACCACATGAAAGATAGCTTGTTTTCCCCTTTCGTTCTGTTTTTAAGCCATTTCCTCCCCCATCCCCCTCAAATATACTTTATTTTAGTATTTTTGTGTAAATTATTTTAACTAATTTTTTGTATCTAAAGCTGTCGTCTATGTTTTCCATAAAAATACTGAAACTATCAGCTACACCCAGAGCTAGATAATGTAGACGCACGCCGTGCGCGGATACATCCGCCTGACGTGCGGATACATTCGCCGCGGAGTTGCACGTCGTCCGATAATGTGTAAGTTCTTAAATAAAAGATAAAGATTAGATCAATTGAAGATCAATTTGAAACGAAAAAGAAGTAAAGACAATATCTTTACGTCTTATTTGTTTTAAATTAATATTGATATTATTTATTTAGACTGTAAAAATTATTACAAGATGTAAAAAGTACATCCGCGCGTTCGGTGGATGTATTCGCTGCCGTGCACGCGCATCTCGCGATAATCGTTTAAATTCTTGCTGTTTATTTCTAATTTGTTTTAAACTGATATTACTTACTTAATTTTTAAAAATTATTAATAGATATAATATACGCAAGCGCGTAAGGCGAATATATTCGCTGCTGTGCGGATACATTCGTTGTGAGCACGCGCATCTCGCGACAATCATTCAGGTTTTCTTTCTTAACTTCTAATTTGTTTAAATTTGTTTGTAATTGCCAATGTAATGATTAATTTTTTTTATTTAGAATGTGGACACTCCCCCCTCTCCCCCCCCCCCTTTTTTTTTGCACGTGATAGACAATGATTAGCTTGCAGATACTTTTGAGTTGCGTGCGCAGATACTTTATATTTTTATTTGACTCTGGCTACACCTTTTGAGTGCTACCACTAAAACAACTCTTTCTAAATTATCGAAAAAAAAAAGTAGTGTGATAAAAAGGAGTTGTTTATCACCACTAAAACAACTTCTTGTTTGTGTGTTGTTTTGCTAGAAACACAAGCATATGTGTTGTATACAACACACAAAGAAAAAAATGTAAATCCACATTCTCTCTTTATTTTACCCTCAAACGCTTAACTTTCCTGCTACCAGACCCGCCAACTCGATCACAGGGGGGTGCACGGGGGGGGGGACCTATTTGCCCGGGCCAGCGCCTGAAGGGGCCCGATATGTTTAACATAAGGGGGGGGGATATAGGGTAAACAATAATTAGGGGGCCATGTAAAAGTCATTTGTGACGGGCCCCAAAATTTCTGAAATAAAACAGTTTCTGATTCTTGAACGAAACTTGATTGTCAAGGCAATTGAGGGTTAAACTCCCCTCCCCCCTTCACCCGAGAACTTTTGATTGGCATCCATATTGCCAATGAAATAATAGTAATATGTGGGGAACGACAAAATTTACAAAATCTTAGGAGCCAGGAAAAAATTTCACGCGCCAGCTCAATTATTTCTCAGAGGTAAAAGGAAAATTCAGGGTACAATGTGCTTCTGAAAAGAACTAGTCACCATTGTGTTTTATTTATTTTTCTTTTCAGTCGCCTGGGTAACCTGGCGTCATAGCTTTGTAGGATCCTAGAAAAAAGGATTATTATGACCACCACACCCCCTGCCCCGGGAGAAAGTTATGATTCGTTATGGACAAACTTCCCCCTCCTGTAGGAAATTTTGGTCATGCTTCCAGCTGGTCCTTCTCCAGATTCACAGTATTCAACAAATGCAGAGCTACCCCAAATTAATTTCGAAGAAGCACTAAACTGCCTTCACAAAAACTAACACATAAATACACCTTCTATCAATCACACAAAAGTGATATTAATAATCGAAAAGATTCCTACTAAAATCATATATAGGTTATTCTGGCGATGTTCCGAAATCTACCGAAACGGATTCCCTTTTCATTGAGGAAGTTTAGCTGGTCAGGAGGATCGAGCTCCAGGCGAGAGCCTCCAGGGATGAATGTTAGCGCTGCGGAATGTTATGCAAAAAAGAAACGCCAAGTCCGTGATCATGTTTTATTCATGCTGATCAGCGAAGCATTGTTCTCGCAGTTCTAAGGTAATTGGCGAATGGTTTTCGCATTAATTGCCCACTGTGCTAGAAGGTCGGCATCGCAAACATCTCGAATAGAAGCGAGTAGATCAAAATGCTGAGCTGCTAATGCTACTGGGAAGGCAAAGCCGATTTTCGTGATGATAGTGATTATTTGAAAATCGTAACCGAGATTGCGAGGAAAATGTAAAGAGAAGAACACACACGAAAATAAACAGAATATATCATAGGTATTTTTCAGACATTGACCTGCGAGTAACTTGTTTAGATTTCGAAAAAAAGTTGAGTAATGTTTTAGTCAATTTCTTTGGAATCTGACTGAACTAAATAAAAACAGTGAGTCTCCTTCAGAATTCATTCATTCACATGATGTAAATTACTATAGTTTTATAACATTAATTTTTTAAAGAAATTCCTTAGAAGCAAACTAAAATCTTGAAGACAATAAACATCAACTGTTAAAGAGCATGATTAAATAGGCAATCTTTTGCTATTAAGTTAATAAGCCTAATATTCGCTATGAGACCGTAAATTTATCCTATGATAACCTTGCATAAGCAGGAAACTGTTGAAAGAATCTTTTTATGCAGAACAATTAACACCAAGGACGCGCAGAAATTTTGCTGACAAATGGCGTCAACTTATTACATTGAAATTCTTAGATTGTGTGCAAGATTAATAAAAAGTGTTGCGGAAAAAATTCACTTTACTTCATCGAACTTAGTCAACATTAAGAAGCTTTGGTAACTTTTTTTTTTAATTTTTTTATATACAAATTCAAATTATCACCTGCAAAACAGAGTTCGTTACACCTGTATTAAGGTCGCATTATCCCTGATTTATGAATAAAATTTCAGAACATAGCTTGTTTATTACATAAGTCAATTCCAGCTAATAGCAAATTCGAATTGCAATCGTTAACTTAAAAAAAAAAAAAAAAAACTCGCAAGAAAAAGAGCTAGAGACACATCTACTGAGAAGGAACATTGGGCATCATTGAAAATAATTCTAAAAAAGAAAATAAGAAAAAAAATTACAATGCTGCCTCCTATTTTCCGGATCAACTTATCAAAATGTTACAAAAAAAAAATTTTTTTTTTTGGAGGACCACCGGTGACTTTCCATGTGGGCGACCCGGGGGGGGGCGCAATTTCTTTAGTTCGCCAGGGGCGCTAGGCCCTATAGTTACGCTACTGACGCACATACAGACGTCACGAGAACACTCGTTGTTGTAATTTACTCGGGTATCGTCAAAATCGATATTTCGGGTGTCTATACGTTCTTAGACATGTGGTCGGGTTGAAAAAAAATCTCAATATTCATTCGGGTTCGAGTAAAAGGGAAATTAAGACCGATTTTGGGGTGAAAATTTTTTTGCGAATACAATACTTCTTTTACTTCGTAAAGGGAAGTAAAAATGAAAAACGGTTGAAAAAAACTTCCAGAAAACAGTTTTAATTTTAGCAAGCGAAATCGCACATAACATGAAGCTCAATATGTCTTTACCACAACCGAATAACGTTAAGAGAAAGAAGGGGGAAAAAAAGCAAAAGAAAAGGGGTGGGACTGGAACAAAAGAAATCTATCTTCGAATCAGGTTGGAAAAGGGTCAAATTTTTCATAACGGGTCACAATTCGATTCGTCCCTTCCGACCAGCTCCAGGCCCAAACTAGCCTCTAACCATCTAAGGCGTGAAGCTTTTTCTCGCTGACCAAATTAGGATACAGAACACCAAAACCGGACGGTCAAGCATCCGAGCCTTGGTCACGGACAGTTCTACCGACAACTGAACAGGCCTATAATGAGTCACTGGTGCAAGGACCGAAAGTGCCGGGAAAGTGGTTCATTTTGTTCTTTTGGTTGTTTTCTTCACTGAAGCAATTACAGCCTGGTGGAAAGGTATCGGGAGATAAAAATGATGCAAATGATGATGAATGGATTGGAGAGATCGGCATTGCTTTATAAGGAGAGGGACTTCAAAGCATTTTCGAAAAGTTTCGGGTTATACAGTCATATAGGGTAGTTTTAAGTCATGTGGGTTGACTTAGCGTTACTTTAGTATATTCAGGGGTGTGCACAGAAACTTTGAGGCCCGCCAAGAGTTTTACGGCCCCCCCCCCTCCATATTTTTTGCCCCTACGTCCCTACATACATTTCACACCCTCATTTTTCAAGTCTCGAGCCCCCTTCAGGCTCGGGCCCGGGACAACAGGACCCCTTCTCCCCCCTGTATATTATAACTATATGTTTCAGCGCCAGGTCCATCATTACAGGGTGTCAGGGGGATCAATTGCCTCCTCCAGCTAGCTTTGAAAAATTAATGTTCTCACCTAAAAGTGAGAGTGGTTTTTGTTGTTCTCCGATAAATTTGTTGAGTGTATGATCTTTTATACCCCCCCCCCCCACACACACAAAAAATAATAACTTTTTTTAAAAAAACGAGAAAATAGTGACATTCTGACAAAAGTTTAAGAATGGTGCTGGAATTTACTGTGTTGGCGGTGTATTTCATGGAAAAGTTTAAGAATCATTGTTAATAATAAAGTGCATTGATGAAATTTGCATTTTAAAATTTATCTTGAGAAATATTAAACACACTGCGACCAATAACCTACCAAGACGACTTCCGCACAGCACAATCTTTGGAAACGAGACGCTGATAAGGCAGAGGCAAAAGAGATAAAATACATTTCTGCTATTGATTTCATCGTCAACTATGTGCTTAGTGTCATTTCCTTCTTTTCTATTTGTTCTCTGGAGTGAAGGCACTGGGTTTATCAAATACTTGCTCCCATAAAATTAAATAAAAAAAAACTGAAATCGTTTGAACAAATACGTATTGCATAGTCCAAATATGAATAAGCAATACGAAACACCAGCTTTTCTTGGCTTCACTTGATTAGAAAAGTGTATTTTTAATGGGATTTTCTTTTTTTTTTCCCCTCCAAGATTAAAAAATTCTTAAGACTATATTTTATTAGTCAATGCAATAAAATCATTACTGCAATTACAAGTTACATGAAATAATCAAATAATACTAAAAAGTACTACTTACTAAATACCATAGACATTATAAAAATATGGATCTTTATAAGGAAATTTATACTGTACAATATAATTAAACGATATAATTGACTAGGACTGTATGCAAAAGATCATTTTTCAAACACTGTTGCACACGTTGCATAAATACTTTTTATTTTACGCCATCAAAATAGAAAAGTTACATTCTACTTAAATCTTGAAATTTACATCAAGTTGCTTTCATGATACATAAAAATCAATTGCATGCAAATGCGTGATCCGTGAAATTTTCACTTTTAGGATTTTAGTTTTCGTAGTATAAATCAGTTAACAACAGTACAGTTGAAAAATCTCATGATCCAAAAGAAGGGATATATAGTTGTTGAGAGATTTCTTTTTTCTTTAAGTCAACTGATTAAAACTAGTATTTTGTGGCCATCACGAAACTTTCTTCTATATTCCTTTTTTTCTGATCCCTCCCCATGCTTGACAAGGAAGCAATATTCCCAACAAAAACAAAATTACACATGCAAAAACTTGACGACGATCCCAATTCGCAACTCCAACGAACTGTAGGGGGCACTGAAGTCACTGTCTAATGGCGGAATTGAAAACTAAAACAAACGCACATGGTAACGAAGAAAATGCTAAAAGTGTTGTGATTTTTGTTCGTACGTATGACTTTTTCGCTTTATTCTTTTTAAATTAATTTTCAAAGTCTTGTGGATATT
This sequence comes from Uloborus diversus, assembly GCF_026930045.1. Classification (NCBI taxonomy): domain Eukaryota; kingdom Metazoa; phylum Arthropoda; class Arachnida; order Araneae; family Uloboridae; genus Uloborus; species Uloborus diversus. Next base: position 126,590,784 of record NC_072737.1, on the reverse strand, counting down.
CTGGCCCACGTAGAAAGAAATGAGAATTCAAGAAGCATTACTAAACGTCAAAGATTAATGCAAACTACGTAGTTCGTAGTTCTAAGCAGCTATTTCCATGATGTTGAATTCGATATTTATCAATTCTTGATAAAACTAAATAATAATTGTAGCCTGACAAGAACAACAATTAATGCTAGAAAATTCAATATGACATTACAAATTATTATCGAAAGAAGATGATACTTCTTTGCCTTGCTTGGCTAGCGCTTATTTTTTTTCCATTTGTAGCTGAGTTATTTCTCTCGAATTCCCGAATCGGTTCATTTAAAAATTTTCTGTTTCGATTTTTCTAATTTCTGAGTTACGATTTAATTGTGTCATGTTATGCAAATCATCAACAAAATTCTCACGGATATATGGTGGTAGTTTTCTTTTCAGTTGATTGACCATTATTTCTTTTTACTTATCGAATTCTGTAATCTTACTACCATTTTATTCCACTCATGATAAAAATTAAAAATGGTTTAACTAAAAACGCGAAATCTCGCCAAGGCTACTTTGCTCGCACAATACCAAAATTATAACCCTAAACAAATTTGGCGAAACCTTTCAGCTGAGAATAAAAGGAATAAAGTAAATTCTTTCTAGGTTAAACATTTTTCATTTTGTTCTACGATAATAAATCCAAGAAAATATTTTGCATACTGTCCATTCCAACTAAATGCTGCTGTAAAATATGATTAGTTAAATTAATTTAAGATTAAAAAAAACTCATATTCTTACAAATTCATACAAAACAATAAAAAATTTTACCTGGTATAACGTTATCCAATTTTGTTAATCCAGAGTTTTCTTGTTTACGCGTCCACCATTTAATACTTTTTTGAAAGAAATAAGGAAAACTAACATTATTTTGAGAAGCTCGAGAATACTCTTAGGGGACGAATTAATTTCTGTAGCTGAAAGCAAACTAAGACACATCGATTGCGTTAATAAATACTCAGAACAAACTGCCTGTGTTTACGTCAACAGACACACATGGAACTAAAACGTGGCAATGTTTTAGTTCCATCGGCAGTTTTGTAAATCACCGCAAGGTAGCGTATTCGAGCGCTGGAGTTCCGAATGTCTGAATTATTGCAAAAGCAAAGCAAAGAGCGAAAATTGAAAGTTATTTTAAAAGCCTTGCTTGAATTAATTACAAATATTTTATTTGTTAACAAACATAAGATGGCAACAGTTAAAAATTTAAAATCATTGAGATAATGTCTCCGATCATTTCTATACAATTAAAATGACGAGAAATACGCAGACGACAATCTATTACGATTTATCTTTCTTATTGTTGCATTAATAAAGCTATTTTTATTCGCAAAAAAAAAAAAAAAAAATTTGAATTCTGAAATTTTGAATTCAAATTATGTTTTTCGCATTCACGAACTGAGACAGAACACTAAATTATTGGAGTTATTGTTTCTAGAAAAGGCTCCTGTCCCCCCCCCCTCCCCAAGCCTGCTTCTCCTCCTGGGCAGTAAAGTGTGATTAGTTGTGTGTGTGCGTAGACCTGTGTGTATGCACGTAGGCGTGTGCGAGGGTATGTGTGTGAAGTCGTGTGTGTGTATGTGTGTGAACGTGCGTGTGCGTAGGACATGGGCGCCTCCGACCAGGAGAAGCGGGTAGCTCAAAACCGGAGCAGCCGCGCCGCCAGCAGAGGACGGTGGGGCTGCATAGGCTTCTGGTCCAAGTTGAAAAAGGCGCGGACACCAAAAACGGTCAAATGAGAACAATAAGCAATCGTGATTGCTCAAAAAAAAAAAAAAAAAAAAAAAAAAAAAAACACCTTGGAGCGATTGGTGTCAAAATTGAACCAAAGCCTGTTTACATATGGATTCACATATATTCCAAATTTCAACCAGAACGTAGCATTACTTCTTGAGATAGGGCATTCACAAGGGAAAAAAATAAACGGACGATTGCGCTATCCCCTTTTTAGCTGTTGACACCAAAATAAAATCAGCTTTTATACCTACTAAGGGCTACTTGCCGATAAATTTTTCTTTCATTCCGTTCATTATTTCTTGAGATACAGCAGTCATAATGGACGACAAAAAACGTTCTATAGTTCAACCCCCGTTTGAGTTATTGACACCAAAATTGAATCAGCACCTGTTCCTGTTGATGGCAACATATGGACCAAATTTTGTTTGATTCCGGAAGTTACTTCCTGAGGAATAGCAATCACGCGTAACTCAAAAAACGTCCCATTGCTCCACCCCCCTTGGAGGAATTCGCGCCAAAAACCAATGGGCACAAGTTCATATAGTGGCACATATGTGTACCAAATTTCGTTCGATTTCATGCGGTAGTTTTTGCTGTAGAGCGGCCACAAAAAACTGGTCACACACAAACGTGACACACACACATATACACACACACACACACACAGACAGACATTTTCCAAAAATAGTCGAAACGGACTCAGCACATCTCAAAACGTTCGAATCCTTCGAAATTCGAAAATTTGCACGAATCCAATACTTTCTTCTATATATTAGATACAGAAGAAAGTAAAGAAGGAAAAGAAATAATTTACTCTAGAAATTAAGCATTTATCACTCTTTAAAATGAGTGGAAATGCTTGATCCTGCATCGGGTCAGAAAACCCAAATTTACGGTGCATTAGGATATAAAAATGATTTTTTTTTTATCCTTCGATTTTTCAAACAGAAGTTTTATTTTGTGAATAACAACAAAAAGAATCCACCGTAGAATCGTTTAGTTATCTTGAGAATCATAACATAGAATTTCTATGACCCAAAAGTGAAATCATAATTCAATCGACTTATCACTATATCAGACGGTTGAGAACGGTTCAAACGTTTGATAAATTGATTTTAAAATTTTTAACGTATGAAAAGAAAGACGTTCACTTTCGTTCAGTTGAGCTTATCACCATTGAGAGATTTCCCATTGCCGAGGACCACGAACTTCAAGAGACCACGAATTTTGTTTGTTATAACGGGAATTTCGTAGTAATGGAACTCAAGTAATGTCATGGCAATTAAATCGGGACTGAAATTTTTATTTCGTTGAAACAAATCAGACATGTGATCCGAACAGGATGAAAAATACTGAAATTACATAGCCTTTGCGAACTAACACAACATTGTTAGTATATTATAGTACACCTGAAAGATCTCCCATGTAATTTTGTATTCATACAGCAGACTATTTTAATTAGATGCATGAAATTAACTAGAACATGTTGAATTTAGCTTCCAAAGCCCTTTTTTTTCTGCACAGTACTTTCGCCTCTCAAAAAATAATTAATTCAGTAAAAATACCGAAAATTCACACGTCTGATAGATGTTTCGTTGTATAAGTATTCGTTGTGACAGGATTTCAAGGTAATAAAGAGGGTGTGACGTAAGCCACTAAAGAGAACATGCAAACTTTTCGTTCCAAGTTGCTATACACGAATTCTATAAGAGCGACTCGATTTATATAATCGATTTTATGCAAAAACTGGAGATTTTGTCCAAAAGTTTTTTGAAGGTTCCGTGTAATCTTCACATATCTAGTACAGTGACAAATGTCCAGGATGCGACAAGCTCCCAGTCAGAAAACGAAATTGACTGTAGGACGTGAAGGAATGCGAAACCACTGTCGAAGAAGAAATCCTACAACTCCCTCCCCCCTCCCCTCCGTCCCTCCAAATGCATTCTGGGTCATACACCTGATGGAAAGTCTGGGATTATATCAGACATGACCTTAGGCGGGAGAAAAGGTAAGAGGGGAGTGAATTTCAAGGCTCCACCTTCCATTGCATTTCGAATTTCCAGTACGTTTTATTGCAGCATAGCATCAAGATTGTGGAACAAACCCTGGAAAACGAATTCCCTAAACTTTTCAAATCCTTTTTCTACGAAAGAAGTTATTGACCCACTGCAAAAGCAATCCGATAAAACTATGTCCAAAATTATGCAAATAATACACGAGGCGATAAAGATGATTATATATCAGCAATGGATATTCCCGGTAAAAAACTTTGTGGTAACAATTAACCATCACATATTTGTAACTAATCTTTCGGTCAACATTTGCTTCGAGTTTAACATGCGAAAGTTATTTTATGTAGGGTAAGGATGAGAGGTGTAAACGGGGGAGGCCCACTAGCGAAGCAAGAAGCCAGAAATACCTTCTGGAGGGGTTTTTTTAATGAAAAATATCTTCTGGAAAGGATCTTTTTGCTGAAAAATCCCTTCTGGAAAGTTTTTTAGATGAAAAATACTGAAGGGGATTTTTTTGATCAAAAATACCTTCTGAAGGTTTTCTTTTTTTTTTTTGATCAAAACAGCAATTCCATAAGCACTAACTACTGTATAAGAATTGGCATTTATGTTTCAACCAATAGGTCAGGGGGGTGTTTTCAACCCCCCCCCCCCCCCTCGCTAGGCCCTACGCTGAACTCATTGAACTAGTTAAATATTTTCAAAAATCTTCACACAAGCGGATGTCTTCAAATTTCTTACCAACGAACAAACTACAAAGAAAACTGACAGAATAACGGAACCACGTACAAAGCCACAGAAATTCACAAGGATATGTGTTAGGTGAGTAATAGGAGGAAATCCACAGTACTATGTTGTTCTCTCCCTTTTCTTACACACACGCGCGCGCACACACACACACACACTCGCTCATAAATAACCAGGTCATTGATTCCGAAAGCTAAACCCACACCAGCCAGCAGCTCGTTTGGTGCGCGAACGGATATAAAAACCCGCATTTTGACATGTGATTCAGTTATTGAGATTGTTTTGAATGGTTGATAGTCCAGTAAATTCAGGATTTTTTGCACCACAAATTTATAATTAAGAAATATTTTTAGGATTATTTCCTCATAGCAATGTGGAGTAAATCCAAAAAAGTCCCCTAAGTTTGTGTGTGAGCTTCCATCCAAAATAGTGAATCAAAGATGGCCGCCCAGCACTTTTTGAATTCCTCATATTTCGGTTAAAAATGAAGTTTTTTCAGTTCTAAAAAAAAACTGTATGCTCTAAAAGTAATACTGTTTCGATCAATACCCTACAATAACCAATAAAAAAGTTTAAACAATTGTTTTGACTCCAAAAGCTAAAATGTCCATTTTGGTAATATGCAGCAGAACAAATAGGCTACTAAAATAAAGATTTTTTACTGTATTCTTTTTAAAATATTAACTGCAAAGTGATTGATATATTCCATTCATTGAATAACCAAATAGCTTTTATTCCATTTCTGAAAGAAATCTTGCTGTTTCTAGCTTTGGAATGAGAAGATGAAAAGGGAAAAAAAGTGACCTTATAAAGAATTTTTAAAAAAAACTGTAGAATATCATTCAGTTACAGTAGCTCTATAAAAACTGAAATACTGTCGAACAGAAAGACATGTAAAAAAAAATAAAAAAAGAGAATAATGTCAATACAAATTAGCAAAAGAAAAAAAAATCATCATCCTCATCTTTGAAACTACTCAGAAACTGAATTTTTACATGTTTCACCTAAACAATGCATGCAAATCTTGGAACATTAAAGGTCCACGTTTTCATTGGCATCTAGATCAGAGTTTCACATCATTACGTACTGTTAATATGTAGTCACAAAACATTAAATTCAGAATTCCTTCGGAAGCTTCGGTAAGTGACAAAAGCGTTGTGAACAGTCCTTCTTTCATAACACATTCCCATTTAATTGGATTATATTTTTCTTAAACAAGAACAAATTTTTCTTAAACAGTGGCGCCGACTCCATGGGGCCTGAGGGGGCCCGAGCCCCCTCAAAAAAATTTTTGAGGGGGCAGAGCCCCCCCAATAATTAAAGAAAATTATTTGCTATTTAATGCTCTCTAAACTCAAATTTGTCATAGTATTTTTGTATTTTTCTTGTTTGAAGATAGTTACCTTGTAAAATACATTCCGTAATGAGTTAAAACAAATAATTATTACGGTAAAAAGCAGGTTAACTGAAAACGAGTGGTGTGGATAATAATAGTGTTATGGTGCTGCGAGCACTTAGAATTTGTCCCAGTGTGCAAACCTGGGGATAAAGTCTGTCCGATCAACAATGCGGCAGAAGCTATTGAACAACTTGACGGTTCTTCATAACCACCGAGATATTTTGGATGAACTGAATATTCGACCAGTCGTCGACTTCAAATTCAGTAATCTAGTCAGGCGGTCGACATTTGCACCTTTCTAAAGACAGCCCTAATATTGGTGTTTATAGCAATTTTAAAAATCTCTGTAAAATAGAGAATTAACTACAAACATAATGTTAGATTTAAAATTTCGAAATATTAGTACTATTTTATTACTGTATTACTATAGTACTGCATTAGTTATTTTCAAATACTTAAAATATTTTTAGGGTATAAGATCCTATAAAAACCGGTTATTTATATACTATATTAAGTTTATTAACTAATATTAAACAAATTAACTTTGGGATATCATTTTTATTTAATGAACTCTGAGCCTTATTCAAAGCAAGTTTAAATTAGCTATTTCACTTATTGATCAAAGTGCGACAGCAATATTTTATGAATTAGTTTTTAATGATAGTTTAAGATATATTTAAATATAATTTCAATCTTTTTACAGATATATATTCACTGTTCTGTAATAGTCTAAAAACAAAATTATTATACTATATATTAAATTAACTTTTTACGAAAATACCATACAAGTGGGGTTTTTTTTTCTTTTGCGTTTTTCAATCCCAAAACATGTGTCGAGTTAGCGAGAGTAAAGTTTTCGGGATTCTAATGTTGATAATATATTGCTCTAAAACGCTTAAAAAACTGTAAAACTTACTTTTTCCATCTCCAATTTAGAAAATTTCCCGGGGTTAGACCTGCGGTATGTCCCCCACCCAACCAATATTTTTTGTGGGTAGCCGCCACTGGGATGCAAGTCAAATGCCCAACTTCATATCAATGTCTAGCCACGGCACTGCACGAGGACTTCCCGAAAATAGAACTGTAAAAATGTCCCTCACTGAAGACAAGTGACATGATCTAATTGAACCAGAAAATTTGTGTACCAATTTAGATTGACTTTGAAAACGTCCTGCCACGTCTTGTTTGTTTGTATACATCAGAAAATATGTAAATTGGCATTTTCAAGGTTCAAAAATCTGAACTTCTATTTTTTTTTTTTTTTTGGAAAAAGGGCGGGGGGGGGGGGGGGTCCGTGGGATTACATACCCCCTGGATCACCGGTGACATTTAGCCCCCCCAATAATTTTTGCAAGTCGGCGCCCCTGCTTGGTGACCTTTTCTTTATGGATCAAGTTGGAAACTACTGAGTTGTGAGATCAGAAAAAGCAGTTTGAGATTTTTCTGTAGCAACTTGAAAGCTCGAGATTTACCCTTTTTGAATATAGCTGACGTAGCTGAATATAGCGTTGTATTTTATTGTAAACCTAAGATGTACATACAACGTTAGAAATTCGATTTGAAAATCAATAGTTGTGATTTCTAAAGTGAGATTACTTAAAAATCCCAGTAAAAAAATGAATAGGATTAATTTGCTCCCCTTGAATGTTTAACTAACAGGTGTTGATCAATTCCTGTACTTTCAATTTTTGAAAGCTGTAACTTGAGTTTTTTTTTTTTTTTTTTTGCTTAATCAGGGGTCTGGCCAGAGGATATTTGGGTCCGTTAACGGACCCTTCACAAAAATCCGATCAACCAAAACGGACCTTTCACAAAATCCCGATCAAACAAAACGGACCTTTCACAAAATCCCGATCAAACAAAACGGACCCTTCACAAAAATTCTGATAAACAAGATCGGATCTGTCACAAATTGTTTATTGAAAGAGCAAATCTGAAAGCAAAATAACGCATATTTCTGTGTATAAACCGATAATTTTTGGAACATATTTTAAAGTCAAATTAGAGGGATCAGCTTATACAAAATCGGCTAATTTTGAAAAAAAAAAAAAAAAAAAAAAAAAAATCGGCACTCTTGCGATGCTCCTGCAAGGGATAAATAATTGCTACTGCCAAATAAATATAATGGTTGTTTGTTTTATCACAGCTAATTAGCAGCGGTGTTGTTGTAAACTTTTCTGAAAAGGCATTGGTAAGCACTTTTCTCCGCTCATGATTTAATAAACAATAATGATATATATCTGCGAAATGAACTTAGAACTGCAAAGGGATAGTAAGGGTTAGGAAAAAATATGATCGCTTCAGATAGGCTTACCAACTTGAAAACTATCACCACTTAGCGTCTGGCGTTGAACCTTTATAATGACTTGATTGGAAAATATTCTCATCATTTTGTCGGCTTGTCACTATTTGCGTTTTTGCGGTGCGGTGCGATGCGATGCTTAATTGTTATTTTGGAAGAAAATTATATGGGTTTTGATTTTTCGATGCTAACAAGGATGATTAACTTCAAATAAACTTTTAATTACCGTTTTTTTTTCTTTAGATGCCTACATTTTGAAAAATGCAATCTTTTAACATCCGATATGAGAATCATATTTTGTTCTTTTTTCAAGCTAACTTCGCTTTATTAGGATTCAAATAAATGAAAAGTCTCTTTATTTCTGTTAGAACTCTCATTTCAAGTTTTTAAAGCAAAATTCCATTTTCTGTTATGAGTCAAATTAAAATGCTGAATAGGTGGTTTATTTTATTTTATCATTATTATTATTATTATTATTATTATTTTGGGGTCAACTGTGTCCACAGATATTAATGATATGTTATCATAGGACTCTAAAATGCAATTTTAAAATAATTTTATCAAAAATATTTCTTTTACAAGCCGTTTTTATACTTTTGATGCCTTCACTTTGAGAATTGCGATCTCTTTGCATCCGCTATGGGAATCCGATTTTTCGAATTTTTGATGATTATTACGCTTTGTTAAGAGGTAAACAATTGAAATATCTTTTTATTTTTGTTAAAATCACGGAATTTATGAGTTTTAAACGAAATTCTGTGCTTTTTAAGAGTGTCTTGGGTCAAAAAGTTGAATGCTGAACCCTATTCTGAATTTTGTTTTATTTATTTATATTTTTGTTACAATTATTTTAAATATTGTACAGAAATATATCTAGTATAAAATTTAACATGATGCAGAATGGTAGATACATATTGATACTTGAAAGAGCGATGCACCCCCCCCCCCCCCCGCCAATTATCAGAAAAAAAAATCCAGAATGATTTTCTCGTCACAGAAGAGGAAAACACTCAACTTTAAGTTTAATTGATGCAGTTTGTGCCATCTCTAAATTCTAAAATTTCGTTTTAACAAAAAAAAATTTTTTTTTTGCGAAATTTTTTGATTTTTCACAAAATTAATTCTATTTTCACAAAATTATTTGATTTTTCACAAAAAACGGACCCTGTGAAAAATCCTGGACAGACCCCTGTTAATGAAAAAACTTTTCTTGACAGGGGGTGGACCTCTTCTCTTGTCGGGTGACACCCATCTGGTGGGTACCATTTCAACTTAAGCTCAGAGTTTATAAAAATTGAAATACTTTAATTTTGAAAACTTTCCCCTATAATATCCCGCTAAATCTTAAATTTCATTTTAAAAATTTCAACGAAATTATTGGACTTGATTGCGGGGAGAGGTCGTTTACGTGTACGACGTACGTTACATAAATTGAGCCAATAAATCTATATTTCTTGGCTCAATTTTTAATTTTAGTTTTATTTTGACAGCTTTATAATTAACTTTAATAAGAAGATTTTAGGATTTTCTACAACTATTGAGTGTTGTAACCAAGAAATCATGTACTGATTTTATTTTGAACTTTTTAGTGATAAACAAGCTTTCTTAGATAAAGTCTTTAGATTAAAAAAAAAAAAAAACATTTATATTTTATCAGATCTTTTTAATTTGCGCTTTCGGGCCAAGCCAACACTTATTTGAATTTACTAAGCACCCTCAAAAGTTTCCTGATTTGCTCAAGCGATTCATACAATTCCTTTTACTATTTTATAACTGAGATCGAGGTAAAAAATATAGCATAATTTTTATTTGAAAGGGATTACTTTGGAAATGTTAGGCAAAAAAACTGTTGACAGTTTCTATCTAATTTCGTGCAAAGAGATCACCTGCAACTTTTATAAATGAACGAAGTCGTTCAAACGAACGAGTTAAATGAACGATGCTCTGATGAATAAATAGATCATTAAAAAGAATGACATTTCCCACCTCTAATTTTTTGGTAGCTGCTAAACTTAATTTTTTATCCTTTCTCAGAGAAATCCGATAAAAAATCGAGGGAAGTTAAGGGCAAAATCAAACTTGAGATGATCTCATAAATTAATGTTTTATTTGAGAACGTCTGCAATCCTGGCGAAAAGCTGTGGAAGACTGAGCAAAAAACTCATCCTCATATAAATAATAGCCGATGATCGAGTTACCCACGTATTTCAACAATGAAACTCGCGCCACGGCATGATAATTTGATAATATGTTTTGGTAATGTTTAACATGCAGGGAAATTCTTTATGGTGACAGTGCTGAACTTGATCTACTGTTTTACTGGTAAGACTGTGTCATTTCAGGGGAATGAAGAAATGAAAAAATGGTCGACAATGAACGCTACCTACCGGAGTTGAGGGTCAATCCACTGGAGTTAGGGTTACAATTTCAGCTATCAAAATATCACCTAACAGGCAATGGCTTCGTTCAAAGGTAGAAGAAATTTTCACCCGTCAAACCTTGACGGGCGACTTCCTATTTTCTTAATAATAAAACTCTCACTTAATATCAATAAAGGAATTTGGATCCAATTTACGATTTATTGCAGTTTTAAGGAGCAAAGCAGATGAGCAATGAATTTTTCAAAAGGAAAACTTTGCATTTCAGACAAAAAGCACAAATTGCAGATCATATATTTTTATATTGTTTTTTACGGGGAAATGTTGGCCAGTATCATTTCAAACAGAGTACGTAGCATTTTTCAAAATCGAGGAATAAAACTAATGACTAAGATACGAATGAAAATAATTTTTAAAAATTACCACAAAAAAAATAAGAAAATTTTAGTAGCTTATGTGTTCTGTTACTAAAATTTTACGCAGAACACAGAATTTTCAGTTTTTGGTGTCTAAACAAATGTTTGAAATTTTTTATTAGTTTTTTTAGGTTATTTATGTATCGAAACAATATTACTTTTAGTAACAACAGGAATTTTCAGAACTGAAAAATATGCATTTTTGACTTAGATATCAGGGAGGCAAAATGCACCAGGTGGCAGTCTTTGATCCGCCATTTTGCATAGAAGCTCACATGGGAACTTTTCAGGACTCGTTCTACACATTTTCAAGAACTTATCCTGAAAAATTCAGCTAATCAAACATTTGTAGTGCATCGATCCTATTTCCGGCCTATAAGACGCAAAAATTCGGAAGAATTAAGTAGAATCGTTGACTGAGACGGAATAGCCAAGGGATCGTCCAAAAATACTGTCACGCTGCGCGAGTTGCTCGTGAAATTTTGATAGTTTGTGACGAGGAGAGTTAGGGGGAGCAAGAAGAGTGACTTGACATCAAGCATATTTTATAACTTTATGCTTGTGAAAAACCGCGTGACATGTGACACGGGGAGTAAGGGGAAGTGTGGGCAAAAAGGGGACGGGATCACCAATGGAAAAAAGTGACATCATTTATGGACAGCCCCAGTAGCGAACAGACTTCAGTGACCCCCCCCCCTCCCTAGCAAAATTTATAAAAACACCCTTTTCGACGAAATTTTTAAATTTCAACTAAGTGCTATTTTTTCAGAGCGTACGCCCTCATCCCTCTTGCGTGCCCCCCCCCCCCCCCTCTGCGCCGCGGGGTTGCTATGTACGCCACTGGCAGCCCCAAAGGATAGGTTTAGATTTAAAGAGAGATGTGGTACACTATTGTTATGTTCTTTTTCGGCGATGGAATCTCAAATCGAAGCAAACAACTTAAAGACGTACCAACGTATTTCACAAAACACTCTCAGGCGGAACAAGTTCTCCTAAATCACCACTCTTGTGTTTACCAACTTAATCATAAGTTGATACCATCATTCCAAAAAAAAATATATGCAACTAGTGTCATAATGAGGTCACGGGATCGCTTCCATATTCCAGATAAGCAACGCTTCAACTCCGAAATGACCTCTGTCCATATTAGGAGCACGAGCAAGCAATGCTCTTTAAATGAGGCAAGCCGAGATTTTAAAGAGGAAAAACAAAAAAGCAACCCTTTCCCATTAAAAGTCAACTGTTGGCTATCGACACAATGCATCGCCCACTTTCCGCTTAAAAAAGTAAGTTTTATTTATTAAACACCCTTGTGACTGCAGGCGCCAACAGACTATCTTTTTTCAAGTTTTCGCGTTCGAAAAAGAAAAAACATTATTTCTTACAACCTAAATTTGTCCACCCAGTATGGCAATAACGCCGACTCGCTCGATTTTGGAATAAAAAGAAGCAAAAGACAAGGTCACGGAAAGGTCAACTCGTGATATTTTCGTTTTATCTGCTTGTGATGTTCACTGTTGGGTGCCAAATGAACAATAGACCGAATTTTAAAAGTATGTTAAACAAATTCTTCCCTTTTTTTTATCACATCTGAATACTAATGAAGGGAGAAATATTTAATGCGGTCAGAAAAAATAAGTATTAGAATTACTTCTTTGGACAAACTAAAATTAGTAAGTGCAGAAGAAAATAATATTAAATAATGCAATACACAATGTTAAGAATCTTTTATCTCGGCAAAACTAAACCTCGAGTTAGAAAGGCTGTCAAGCACAACAGTGATGAACGGTTCGAAAACGTTTTATCCAAATACGATTTCAAAAGTAAAGAAAAAAAAAGGTCAAATTAGAAAGAGATTTTTTTTTTCCATATTAATAGACCAAACAGTTTTGAGAATTGTCAGTGCTGCAGTTGGGGGGGGGGGCGTACTCCAAAATGTGATTTTTTTATTGCAAAAACACGGACACAACGCGAATGGGCTTCAAACCACTTTTTCCTTGTAATGAGTTTTTTTCATCCAAGGTGAGTACCTCCAAATACTTTTTCCTAACTACAGCACAAATTACAATCATTGCCTAACAATAATTATTTGATACGCTAGAAAGTCGCCCGTCAAGGTATGACGGGTGAACATTGCTTCTACATTTGAACGAAGCCATCGCCTGTTTGGTAATATTTTGATGGTCGAAATTGTAAACCTAACTCCAGTGGATTAACCCTAAAATCCAGTAGGTAGCGTTCATTGTGGACCATTTTTTTCGTTTCTTCATTCCCCTGAAATGAGTCTTACCGATAAAACTGTTAAAAGCAATTCCATTGTGGCGGGTGTGACATTCACTTTTTTTCACTGGTTAAACCAACATTTTGAGCACTAAATCAGTTAACAAATACAAACAAAGTATTTTAATCATGTTTAACTATGCATTTGCTTGAATAATTAAGTTGAAGCAAAAATGTAGGACTTGTCAATTTTTTTAAGGAAATTTTTTAAATCTTGTGACGGATGTGACGTTTGCGAGACTCGAGTTTTCACCTGCACTCATATTTCTAGAAATTCCTGTGAATATTTTAATGTTTCATGACTATAACATTTTTTTTTTCTATTAAAATACATTCAAATAAAACTTAAACTTTTTTTTAGTAATTATAAACATTTTTTTTTTTTAATATCACCTTTTATGGGGGAAAACCAACAGGGTCATCCATTAGTTTGCATATCTTTACTTGCTTTTTCTTTTCAAAAGTAATATGTAAAACAGCAACAACACTAATAATGTAGTGCTTTGTAGTACTACATTGCCTTAAGTGGTCAGTGAAAAGGTAAAATAAAAGCTACATCAGGTGTTAATATAATCTGACTGGGATTAAGATATAGCATTTGAGTTGCAGTGATAGCTATATCGGGGGGCACGGCAGTGCCCCCGCCAAGTCGAGCGCGGAGCAAACACTGCCGTACCATCCTTTACTGGAACCATTTCGCCGCATTTTCAGGCCCCTATTTGAGAACCTTCTGATGAGACCAGAACGCAGAAGTTTTCATCGTCCAGTAAGCTATAATCACATACTTAAAATCCGAAATTTCAAGTCTGTAGGTCAGTTAGTTCCGAAGTTAAGCGAAAGCAAAGTTTCGCATTTATGACACTCACTCACTCATGATCATCAAAATAGAACTAGTACTTCCCATAAACTCAGAGAGGTGAAATTTGGTACAGAGTTAGGGTTTGATGATTACATAAAGGGAAAATTATAAAAACTAGGCTAATCGAAGATCTGGAGTGGCCCTGATTAGAAAACTCAAGAGCCCAACCAAACTATTGGCGATCGACATACCGCCTTTACAAAAAATATTCAACTTGGTGGGCCGCTTCATTTGATGTCAAAAATCGAAAGTCTGAAGTATCTAATGAAGAACCCTCAACTGGTCTCAGCTGTATTAGAGATATGGTAATGTCCCCTTCTACTATTGGTACATAAAAAAATCGACTGTCATTGCAAAAGTCCAGCGTATTGGGACACATCTTCTAATTTAATCTAGACTAACTTTAGTCTACTCGAACATTACACAAATTAAATGTTTCTACAAAAAGAAGTGAAATCCCACTAAAAACATTCTGTAAAAAACTAGCCAAGTCTCGATGGAGCTGCTTGTTTATCTCTAAAAAGTAATGAAATCTAGACAAAGTCATCACAAGTCTAAGGTTCCTTACTGCGATTTCTTTATTATTATAGTTATTGTTGTGTGACTTGGCCGTTAAAGGGTACACAAGGGTACAAAACCAGGTGCTCCATGACACTATTGCACCAATCTGTCGCCAGAACCGCTACCCATTGACGATGGAAAATTGCCACTTGGAAAACGTGTAAACAAAATTGACTTGTACCCACTAACGTATAAAGAATGCTTAACGGCCAAGCCACACAACATTAACTATAATAATAAAGAAATCGCAGTAAGGAACCTTAGACTTGTGATGACTTTGTCTAGATTTCATTACTTTTTAGAGATAAACAAGCAGCTCCATCGAGACTTGGCTAGTTTTTTACAGAATGTTTATAGTGGGATTTTAATTTATAATGTAAACTTTGCAGTCCGTTCAGCTTCAAGATTATCAGAACTGCTTTCCCAAAAGTTGTGACTTCTCTGAACTTCATTTCTTCATTAATTCTAACTTGCAGACGAAATTCACTCAGACCACAGTGTTTGCTTTAATATACAGATCAATTCTTGTCATCTTCACTGCACACTTAAATAAATGAAAAAACTTAACTCAATTTGACAGTGTTGACTGCATTTAGCCCCCCCCCCCCCCATCCCAAATACGTTTACTGACACGTTCTATACAAAACGGTAAAAAAAATTCCAATCTCACGTCAGTTGAAAATTCCCTCTTCTGGAAAAAAAGACACTAGTTTGATTGTTATACATCATTTTTGAGCTTTACAGCAATCAGAACTTTTTTTTCACTTTTCATGGTTAAGACAATTCCGTTTTCATATCAGTAATGCTAGCATTTTAAAGTGTCCCATGGAGCATATTTGTCATGATGCAGTTACTTACTTCCATAAAGGAGCGAGTTTTTTTTTATTTTTTAACCATTGCACAACTTGTAAATGTGATAATTGGTTAATGAGACTTTATATTGCATCCTGAGAACTTGTGCCATAATTTTGGGCAAAGTTTACTTGTATAATTCCAGTGTCTCCGATATTACTTTTTATCTCATGAAAAAAAAAATTGAAGCATTTTCACAAAACGGAGTAGTTATAGAAATGTGCAACTGATTACTTACTTCCTTTAAAGCTATTTTACTCCTTTGAAATGTTTCAAGAATTCAATAAAAGTAACTCCCTTAATAACCAAAAAAATATTGAAATACAAATAATTCAAATATGTCATGTTATGAGATTTTCAGATATCATTATTTTTTTTTAAACTACAATGCTAATTTGAAAAGAAATAAAATGGTTTAATTTTCTATTTCATTTAGAAAGTTTTTAAAAGCTATTTTAAATGCTGTCACACCTGTCCCCATGATTTTGTCAAACCCGTCACAAATGTTTGTCACACCCAATTTTCCCATAAAATAAATATTTGATCTGATTTAAACATTGTACTCCTATTCAGACGCGAACATTAGAATTTTGGAAAGTTTCATGTTTTCCCCATGAAAGAATGTAGTTGCTATAGTAACTTAAGCATCTTTTTTGTGACGGGTGTGACAGCGAGACCTTTTAACTCTATTCATATGAAAAATCCTGTTAAATATTGTTATGGAAAATTAAGTGTTCCTAAGGATAGACAAATGTTACAAATAGTAATATACACACACACATACAAAATTCTCTCGTTTAAATTGTAATCCTGGGCGAATGAAAATACTATGCTTTTCCTAAATATAAGTTTGTTATATTACGTTAACTTTAGCCTCAAAAAAAAAAAAAAAAAAGGTTATTCTTATGAAAATTTTGTTTATAATATCATAAACCTCATGTTATTAGCTTCAATTTGATGTATTACTTGCAGCAATAAAACAATTTTTAAATTTCAACCCTTATGTCCACTTTTCCGTGGAATTGCTGTGAAGTTGCCGGATCGCGTTCAGCCTTGTCACAATAAAGCAATTCCCTGCATGTTAAACATTACCAAAACATATTATCAAAGAAGCATGTCGTGAAGCGAGTTTCACTGTTGAAGCACGCGGGTTACTCGATCATCGGCTATTATTTATATGATCAATTAATTATTGTTTATGCTTTGTCTTGTTCAATATCTTTCGGAATGGATGCAGTTTTGTGCAATTACTATTACTGGTGCAAGACTGCAAGAGTCCTTACAGAATGGGGCGTGGCAGGGCCAGGGCGTGGCGAACCCTGGATTTTTGAAACTAATGTGTTGCTGATTTAAGGAGGGAATGCTTGGTAAATAAATATTAATTGATAGTATAGCAACTTGTGATCTCAGGAAAATCTAAAAATAAAAACATAAAATTACCAGTTCAAATATTCAATTCAAAAGTACTTAAATCAGCTAATTTGGGACCTTATGTGTACTATTTTCAACCTTAAATGTAGCGACTAATTTCAGGGGTAGAAGTGATCGACTTGTCACATATAGGACATTTTCCACAAAAAATATAGGACAAATATAGGACACATTATACGAATAATTTTGCTTCAAACAAAATTACAACTTACATCTGAAATGACTTTCCTGTAGTTGAAAGAATATTTTTTGAAAAAACAGTGTACTTTATACTCTAAATAACTAAACAAAATTTGAACAAAGATAATTTTATTGTTTTTTCCTCACTCATGACCCAAGAACTAATTCCACTGTTCTTTGATTTTATATCTAAACTGAACTCTTTACTACTTGTATTAAGAACAAACAGAGCTTAAGAAGGATCCTTATGACGTTTTTCAGAGTTTTCTTTATGCTTGAATGTTTCAGCATGCTGCCTCAATTGCGAAAATCCACTATCGCTTATGAGCACTGAACAGTTGCAAAAATGGCAAAATGCAGAAAAAATAATCTTTTCCTTTAGTGCACCATGCACCAAAATTTGTACTATTAATGTCCTCCTGGTCCAACCACTCCATACCAAATTTTGTTAAGCGATGCGATTTCGCCATTATAATTCCACATATTACAACAAACTATGTTTTAACATCATAAAGAACTAACATTCTACGATCCCAAAATGCACTGAACACAAAAATATACGAACGGAAACCATGATGGAAAACAAAACACATAGCTGTTGCCCAAACGCAAAATTTTAAAACCAACTTCAGATTTAGTTCTCGAAACTCCACCCCACTATAATGACGTCACATTGCTGTAGCCAATGAGCGAAGATGCCTGTTGCAGGATTTAATCAGTTTTGTTTTTTAATTTGAAATTCGTTTGGGGACGTTACTTTCAGCTATATTTCAGCGAAAAATCCGATGTCACAAAGTTGATTTACTGTTCTTTTTAAAAGATAGATAGGGTGAAAAACAGGAATATAGGAAATATAGGACATTTTCAAAAAATATAGGAAATATAGGACGGTTTTGATGCTTTTTTTGAAAATATAGGAAATATAGGATATATAGGACTACTTCGACCCCTGTAATTTGGAACGCAGGAGATTTTACGATTTTGTATCCAACTAATTTGATGAAAAGAAATATCTTTTTCATGCAGGACACAGAAACTGCTGTAAAAGTACCAAAATATTGATTTCCTATGCTTTCTCGTTACTTTTAATATTTCACAACTTTAAAGCATCTCTACTTGAACCAGCCAAGTGATGTGGTATTTGCTTCATAAGAACAACGATGAGAGCTACCAGATAACTTAAATTATGCAATCGATTGCCTTTTCTCTTGTAAGATCGTAATGGGATTAAACAGAAACCCTACTTCAAAGATTGCTCGATTACGATGCGATCTTTCCGTCTTTTTATCGATTAAAATGCACTGAAGCAACTAATTATCTTCCCGCTGTCGGAAGAGATATAAATGAGTCACACCACATTCCTAACTGCATTAATAAAGTTTATAATGCTTATGAAACCTCTCAAATCATCGATCGATACGGAATTGAAGAAAGTCGAGGGATTTTAAGAGATGGAACAAAAGAACTTCAGAAAAGCTTAGACACAAAGGAATTTCAAGAGCAGAGCCACATTGGGAGATCGATCAAATCCCACAGTCCTTGGTTTTAAAGCTATATTGGGTTATCGGATTGCAATTTTTTGAAAAAAAAAATTCATTCCATGCTTTGTCGTACGATACAGGTTGTCCCAGAATGGTTGGTACAAACTTAAAGGGGTATTAGAGAGGAGAGGAAGATAAGAAGCAAAAATCATATGGAACGTACGGTTGCAACCTCATTGTTGATATGCTAAATGCACACAAAGCCAGAAACTAAAAGATACAAAACAGGTCACAAAAAAGACGATTTTAAACAGCATTTTAGTTTAAGAGAGGTTTAAAGCAGTTGTTAAAAATTACAGCCTTGTAGCTCTAACACATGCGAAGCAGCAAAAACGCTGCGTACTATGAACGTTTGTTAAAATGGCTCGTTATTGCGACAGTGCTTTGTCATTGCGACGCATATAATACAGATGCAGACCGCAAATTTCACCTACCACTTTCAACCTTTCATAAAACCTTAAGTGTTAAATCGTCTTTGTGTAATAAATTTGTGACCTGTTTTGCATCCATCAGTTTCTGACTTTGTCTGCATGTAGTGCGTCAGGATTGCGTTTGCAACCTATGTTCCTTTTTTAATTCTTGGTTCTTATCGTTTCGTCTGACACCTCTTGAAGTTTCTCCTAATCATTCAAGGAGAATTCGCAAATGAATACATAATACTTTTGTATTTGAGTTTGAGAGCAAAGGTAAGAAAACAGAGGCAAATTGTTCGAACGATACTAAACCAAATATAGCACATAAAACAAACTTCAAAAATCGACAGAAGTTAATTATTATATATGACATACTAAAAAGCTCAGATAAACTAAACTTAAACTTATTCTATTCGAACGAAACCAGTCGTGGCTTTTTCAATACCATCAATGTCGCCCGAATTTAAAATATCAATTGTACGATAATTAATTATTTCGGTTTTCCTTTAAATTGTTTCAGAACAGTAATAGTTTTCCTTTTGGGTGGAGTTGAATTCATTTCTATGAATCAAGCCTACTTCTGAAACGCCTTTTACTATACATACAGTCCAAGTTGAAAATGAATTTATTCAATAACGTTGAAAAAGCTGACATTCATTGCATTGGTATTTTTTATCAACAGACTTTTTTTTTTAAATTTGTTACCAACTGTTTGAAAGTAATGAATTTACTAGAATTAAAACACTAATAACATGAAAATTAATGTCACAAGAAAACAAATAATAAAATTAAACTAAAATGAATACTTTGAATTTGAGTCAAATATCAAGCAGATAAATTTCCTCGTTCGAGACTTCTATGGCAGTAGTAAATATTTTTTATTAATTTTGCAGGATAAGCTATGTAAGGCAGAAAATGCTTACTAGAAAACAGTGTGGTTCAACGCTTAGTTACCCAAGAGTCAATCTAACTTCAGTATAAGAATATGAGGACCAAAAATAATGCAGAATGAAAACGAATCATATATAGGGTATCCATAAAATTATCTCTGGAGCAAAATGTGTTTAATACTATCAAGGAAAAGTTGATTAATGTTACACCAGTAGCGTCACTACCGGAGGGCGGAGGGGGCGGTCCGGCAAGGGTGAACCCAAAGTGGATTTGAGAGTTGATGAAAGTCTTAACATTTTTCAAAATATATCTTACATTATATTTAAGCTATCACATTTCATCGCAAATGGAACACGGTATTACGGGGAGAAGGGGGGGGGGGAGGCTTATATTTTCACTTACGACAAATTTTCTAAAATTTTAATCTGTTTTTGTAAACTTTTGTTATGCCACATAAATAAAACTTTGTATCTGAAAATTGTATTAAAGGTTTTTTGGGTGGGGGGGGCGTAGGGGAGGGCTTACACCACATATTACCGCCCGGGGGTCACCCATTCTACCACATGTTAAGCATATGCACATAAAGGTTAAACTTTATCCATATTTTTAATATGTAGTAAATGGGGTTGTTTCCTTCAGTCAAAAGTACTACTTTTAGTCACTGAAATTGATAGAATGAGTAAAAAAAAATAACATGGACCCAGAAAATACTTTCATTTTCCCAACAGTTATTTTTAATTCATTTTTTAAAATGTCCGATTTTGAAAACAAGGCGTGGTCTTTATGAAGTCCCAAATGATGCAATTTGGCGCATCATTCTACCACGTTTCCACGTTATGATAATCAAGAAGCGAATAAAATATTGCGCTCTACGCTTGCTATCAACCATATCGTTGCTAATACACGTGAGTAAAGATGCGAATTAGATATTTTTCTCCGTGAATAGCAACACTGAATGGCATTTCATCATTTGTGATGTCACACGACAGAAACGTAGACAATGAAAGCGCACCGATTTAAGTAATATTTTAAAAATATTAAACTTGAATAAATTATTTAAAAAATGGTTAGATCCTATATTTTTAAACATGCTCTTTCAGAAAAAAATACTTTTAAAATTTTGGAAATGACCCCATTTCGATGCATGGCTTGTTTGTGGCGCGGTATATACATCCAAACGCTAATCAACCTCATCCTAGTTAGCATGTATGGAGTTGTAGAGATTTATTTTACACCCTGAATTTTCTCATCGATCTCAGGATTCTTGGAGGCCATGAAATAGACCCTGACTTACAATGCACTTGTTACTTAATCGAGTATCCTACGCTTTCTCTCTACGTACAACAAATTAAAACTGCTGTTAATAAAATTTGATGAGTTACTGATTTTTTCATTACATTATTAACTGACTGACTGACCTGACTCATGCCGTTAATTCGATATATTTTTTTAAAATCCAGAGTTCTTTCATGGATATCCTGAATAACTTGTTCGAAAACTTTTATTAAAACTTAAATAAAAGACTTGATTTTACAGTCGAGAAATCAAAACAATGCGGATTGCACTGCTTTCCTAATTAAGTTTGTCAATGCCCTTATACAAGTTCGTGAACGGTCGCTATTGGGCGAAATGAAGATTTTTTTTTCTGCTTATTGAACGTAAAAATAATTTTAGGCAGTGGTAGCTTTCTTGTAAACATTAAATTACAATTATTTTCTAGAGAGAAAGGCAAGGGCTTAAAAAAAAAGAAAATGAATAGGTGAACCGCATGCGTCCCGGGTTGGACCACACTGCTTCAAAACTTTCCGTAATAAAAGGATTTCATGTGATTCAGTCATGTTTCGCAAACCAATTTTCCTTGACGTCATACACGGAACCAATCAAATAATAGGATACAGTGGCAGAAGATGATGAGATGGGAGAGCCTGGCTCCCCCACATTTAATTCGATGAATCATCGGGAACCGCTAAAGCTACAGGTTGTAAAGTGGTCCAAATGGAATGAAGCGACTTATTCTGAAAAACAGTTGTTGTAAAAAAGTGCAACGATCTTTTAGTACACTCAAACTTGTTTCTATGCGGTCTTTTTTCAAGCGTTTTTCTTTTTTTTTCTTGTGCGGTATATTAAAATTTCAATCAGATTAGGATTTAATTGATGAAATTATTTTTAAAACGAGTGAGAGGTGGTACCTTCCAAGTGACAACATGGGCACCCCCACGGTAAGTCACTGTGACTTCCCAAAAATTTCCTTATACGGGAAATTTTGTCCGACTACTCGGCAAAAATTACTACTTGGTTCATTTCGATTTCGTTTAAATATTACAATTTTGTAAGTTTTTGGGTTTTTTCTACGTTAGACTTTGCAATCCCTCTCCACCGCATTAAAAAAAAAAAAATAACGTTGTTGCGAAAACAATTTTTTAAAGTTACTCGCGAAGTTTCGAAAAAAAAAAAAATATGCGGTCCCTATCTACTGCATAAAAACAGGTTTGGGTGTATTAGGAAAAAAAAGTAAGACGATCAGAAATGTTTCGTGGTTTCCCTGAACCCCCCCCCCCCCCGGCCTCAACAAAATAAAACACAGATTAATCAATATATTCTATTTCTTTATATTAATAAATTATAATAAGTAATAAAAACATAACGTATAAAATCACGCAAAAAACGTTTGATTTGAATGAAAGATATAAACTTTTGATTAGAGAAACAAACCCCGGAGAGTTGGGAAAACCCCGGAAATTTGGAGAGGGGAGCCCGAAAGGATTATTTCCACACGAAAATAAATAAAAAGTTTTGAAGTTTCTGAGTACGTTTAATTTTCAAAAGTTTGAAGTTTCTGAGGTTCATAAAAATCAAGTATTGGCTCATATTATCTTATTTTACACCCGTAGTTGAAAATTAGGAGGTCATTTGGTTAGCTTGTATGTTTACAAATAATAGATGATGAACTTCTCGCCTATTTGCTATATCCATTTGCTCGCCCATGTTCCACGTTATGATAATTTTCTCGTCCACGTTATGTTTTGCTTGGTAAATTTTTCTTAAAATTGGAATAGAAAAAGAACAAAATCGAATTTTCGAAAAATCGCTTCGAGGTGCACACCCCCATGCTATAAACTAATTGTGTGCCAAATTTTATGAAAATCGGCCGAAGGGTCTAGGCGCTATACGCGTCACAGACATCCAGACAGAGATCCAGATTTTCAACTTTATTATTAGTAAAGAAGATAAAGATACTCTTCTAAAACAAATACGTGCACAATACAATTATTTTCCGTTTTTTATAACTATCAATTTAATAAACCTGTAACGTGCATGACAGTTTGGGATTTCAGTTGTCACACACGTTTCAAATTTTATAACATTTACAAAAATTAATAATTAAGAAAAAACTAAGAATAATAAAATTGCGCATGTAACTTTTTTAATAGAGTATGCAAATAAGATTAAATTGACCAATGCTTGATTTTTTGATGCAGTTAATGAAAAAGAACTCTGAAAAGAAAAAAATAGTGTAAAAATAATCACACACGCTAAGGTGAAATCGCCCGAAAGTTTTTTCATTACAAGAACTGAAAGTGTTCGACATTTCTCACAAAATTTTGGCTCTGGAAGAAAAATGTTCTCTACCTTCCGAAGAAGAGAAAAGGGATCCACCATGGGGAATGTAAAGCTCGCGCCATATTTTCATAGCTTATCGAAAAATACTTTCCCACCACATTCCCCAAAGAAAAACAACATGGCAGCAAGAAATCGGCCACCCAGCCAGCCAGCAGAGCGTCGCAGTACTGTTCGTCATTCGGGTAGTAGGCAACTCAGACACGCACCGCCGAAAGGACATTGGACAGTGACCGAGTGAGAGAGGATTTTTTTTTTTGAGATTTTGGAAGAAGAAAAAAACTCTGTGTATTTGACTTCTCGTCCATTTCATTTTATTTCATTTGGAGCCTTTATGGCTCGTTGGGTGCTGAAATCACACTGAGATCCCGACTAGTGCGCGGTAAAAAAAAAACTTTAAAGTGCTTCTGCCACTATTTACCTGAATTATTATTAAAAATTATCTCATTTTTCCAAATCTGACCATTGACCACCGTTTTTCGTCAGGGCAGCAGAGAGCCAAGGTTGGCCTCTTGTCAGTTATGCCAACGGGCCCATCTTGCCCCCCGAAAAAAGAAAAAGGGGGAAAAGAAGAGAAAAGGGGGGAAAAGAAAAAAGGGGAGGGAGAAAAGAAAAGGGAAAAAGAAAAAAAGGTGGGGGGGAGGGAGTAAAAAAATCAAAACTGCTTACTAGAAAACAATTGACTATTTTAAGGGCCATAAGAGTAAATATCAGAAGAGTAAATTGTACTTAATCTTTACGTTTTCTCTTATTCGGAGTTGGGGGGACTCCGAATAAGGACTCCGAAATCCCCTTTTTAATTCGTCTTTTTTTTTCCTTTCTTTTTTTTGCGTCACTGTCCCCCCCCCCCCCCCCAAGGCCCGAGTCCCTAGTTTCTGACTAGGCTGACATGGCCTCCCGTCGGGCCTGTTTTTCGCCCATCAACCACTTTATGGAAATAGCTCCCCCCACCCCCCTCCTCTATGTCAGTTTTCGACAGTTTCATATTCATAGCCATTGGTTGGGGTTTGATTTGGAGGGGAAGGGGGCATTTTATTACCCGCTAACATTCTTCTGAAGTGCTAGAGAGGTGAAAAGTTCAAAGGCATGAACGTCTGTAGCAGTAAGGGAGACTTAGAGAGGTATTCATCCTAAAATATTTTTAAAATCATCAAATTCTTTTTTCCTCATTCTTTTAAACTTTTCTGATGCGGAATTAGAATATCGGGCTCATTTGTACAAGCCTCATATCCGAAAATATGTTCACGTTGTGAAAAAAAAAATGTTGGGATGTCGGAGGTTGCATACGAATCGTATTGCATATTTTCAAGAAACTTTCCGTATTACTTACAAGTTACATTCATTGATGTAAGATTTACAATGAAATTAAATATGTTTATGCATAACTGAAAGGATGCACTACAAACATTGTTTATCACTTTTTGATAACTACGAAAAGAAATTTAAAAAATGAAACGATCAAGTGATTAATTAACACATTAATCATCAGAAAAACAACTGTTTTCAATTTACTAAAGAAGCCTTTTATTCTAATCCTCCTACAACCAGAAACGTTGTTACTGATATGTAAATCGAGCCACCAACGGAGGAAAGTTCACTGTCCGTGAAATGTTAGGAACCAGTTTTTCGCCTAATTCAATAAAACAAGTGGGCGCGTCCATTAAATACGATTCTCTGCGTGTGGGCAGCTTAGAGATTCAGCTGATAGCAAGGTCGCATACTATTCTGAAACAGACCTCAAAAAACATAAATAACGCCAATGACTTGTCCGAATAGATTGATACTAAATTATTGACAGCTCAAAAACGATGGCCAACTCCCATGATTAAAAAAGGCACCAGTAGGGTTAAGATGTGTTCAAAACGTATGTTTGTGCTTTAGAAAAAGAAAGGGGGCCATGAGGTTAGATCTGGCAGAGTAATAAATGCAGGGCCATGTCGTGCTAATTGATTGCAACACATCTTTGGACATTTTTGACCCCCTTTGGGGAAGCTAACTTTCATTTTATTGAATTTTGTTGCGACTATTTCCGTATGAAATTTTCTTAAGTTGTTGCTTTTTTTTAACCCCCCCCCCCCTCGAAAAAAGGTTTCAGCGCTATTTTGTTATTTGGAAGAAATCCTGCCTGAGTTTCATCGCAATTTATCGGGTTAGATGATATGATTGTTTGAAAAATAACACTGATAAAAACTAGTTCGGAAAATAATTTTTTTTTTTCAAACTACAGTGAAATCCCGATTTTACATCCCCTGAATCAACGATTTTCCCACATTTTACGTTTTTTCATTCGGTCCCGTCAACAGTTTTGCTGTTATCAATTTCTCGTACTTTACGTTTTTATTGTTGAGAAATCCAGTTGTTGAGAAACGTAAAATAGGGGTTTCACTTATCTCTTACTCTTTATGGCATCACATACTCAATTTAAAAATAAAATTTAAAAAAAGAAAGAAAGAAACTTTGGAAAGATGAAAACTTAATTAAAATTAAGTTCCTGAACATGAACCCTCCCCCCTAAAATATTAGTTTGTATGTTAATTAAAACATATTATAGTTCATAAATTTGTGCGACTCCTATTCCTCGTGTGTGCAACTAGTAAAAACTTTTACATTTGATATCAGTAGCAAGGAAGGACCCCTCTACTGCAACGAAATGTTGAAGAGTAAAGCTAAGTCTAAACAAGATATACAGTCAGATCTCGATGACTTGAAACTTATAACTCGAATATTCCTTTATCTCAAAGTTTTCAATGGCTCCCAAACTCTTGAGACTGTTGTGGAAACTTCCCATATCTCGAACTATCAAAAACTTGAACGCTTTAGCCGGTCACGTGGGACTTCGCGTTATCGAAAGTTGACTGTATAACAAAGAATTCAGAAAATATGGAAATTTTGATGTAAGGTTAATTCCGTAACTGTCAGATGACGTTTTCATACATTTAACATTGACTTGGCCGTTATAGGACAGCTTGAGCTCAAATATATTACTCTACCCATGGGCGTAGCCAGACTGAGGCAGAGAGGGGCAACTACCCCTCCCTTGAAGAGAACCTCCAACTCCCACGCACTTTCCAAAAGTCACCAATGATAATTTAAAGTGCAACTTCAGGACTTCAATTTCGAAATATTTCCGAAGGAAATACATAAGCACTTTTTCTGCTCTCATCTGACCAAACATTGCATAAAAAGTTAGGGAGAGAGGATGAAACAATTTCCAAAAGCAAATTCCGATGTTCGTACGGGGGGGGGGACAACTAAAAACCACTATATTGTTGCGCCTATGCTTGTCCTCCCTAACGGAAATCCAGGCTACGAACATGACCACATGACTCTCCCTGACGTTTCATGGAACGACCTCTGCGCAAATTAGAAAATATAGGCAGGTAGTAGACGAGACAAAAAAAAAAGTTTAAGAACCTCTGCTCTAAACAAACGATATTCAAAACACCAACTTTGCCCTTTCGAGTAGTAGGGTTCCCCCTTTTTCGGGAGCTTCATTCAAAACCGTTTCATTCACAGAGCCGTTATATCGCTATGAATAGAAGCACTTCCTCGGTTCTTGTTTACATACGAAAATACCTGCTTCCCGGCCTCCAAGAGGTAAAATGTTACTCTTTTCATGTGCCACGCGTCCACAATTCAGTATAAAGGTTAATTCTTGTCACAGTTTTTTCGCACTTTGCTTTTAAAATTCGCGTGTAATACATTTCAAACCTTTTTGCTATTTCGCTTAATAATCCGTGGCGGGAGGGGGAACGAAGGAACGCCGTTGCCGGAAATATTTGGTTTGTTATTGTAAAAATAAATAAATGTCTGCTTGTGCAATTAATGCTGGCTAAGTATAATGTCAAGTTGAACTTTTCTGAGTTTACAAAAATCCATCAACCTAAAGATGGGAACAAACGAAAAAAAAACGGGGAATTATGGGGGGATGTTTTTGTTTTCTTTCACTAGGTGAACAATTGAAAATTTTCAATATTTCTTGCACAAAACAATGGATTAAGAAATTTACAACATTTAAATTACAATGCTTTTTTTTTTGTTTATGTTCAAAATGTCCAAAAAAAAAAGTCAATTTCTGTCAAAAAAAATCATTTAACTGTTATCACAAATCACATTTTATTCAAATTAACGGTTGAATAATGACTTAGAATAATATGGATAATTTAGCATGCTTTGAACAAAGAAAGCTAAGTGCTATTTTTTAAATAGGTTTCAAATTTCGCATATATTTAGAACAAAAGTGTTTAAAAAAGAATAGCATGGATTGCATTTTGAAAAATATTTTAACATTTATGTTTTGTAAGAAAATACAAATTGTAAAGAATCAAACTTTCCATTTTTTTTCTAAAAAAAAACTTGAGGCGGGTTTTTTACGCCGCCTCAAAATGCCGCCCTCTTTTCTTCAGGGATGAAAATTTAATGCCTTCCTTAATAGTACCTCTTCCATCCCTTAGTCAAAGCTGAGCGATGCTAGCTAAATTAAAGTTCCATCATTCATAGTTATTTTACAACTTTAAAAAATTAAAAATAAAAGAAATTGAGAATGGAAATTGAATTCCCGAAATAAGTTTGTAAATGGCAAAAGTAACGCTTCTGAAAAATAAAAAAAGAAGAGAGAGAGTTGGTGAGTTTTAATTAAGTAAACACGTTGTCTGTGGTGCAAGGCTTTAAACTTTTAAGCCCCCCCCCCCCCTACTAACCGCTACTCAGCCACGCATGCGCAATCAACCACATTCTACTTATTTGTATACCACTCCACACACTAGTTTGCACTCCCCGTAAGGTTGATCTCACTTGTCTGATTCCGTCACGGTGTCACAACTTTCAAATATTTGTGCAAAAAAAGAACAGGGAGATCGCTAATCTTCCAGTTCTAGATCGCAAATGGAATATAATTTTAAAAGTTTCGCTCAACTCCCCGATAACCACAGACACATTATGAAGTCTTTCGAGAGGAGGGCGAGGCGTTACCCTTAGCAAGAAAATTGCTTAACATAATTTTTTTTAGATTGAAAGTAGCTATATCTCTTGTTTCATAAGCCACAATGGAAAATGTGACATTTGACACAGTTCTGGAAAATTAAAACAATTTTCCAAAAGCGATTCTTTTTTAATGGTATTCATAATCTTTGGTTAATTAATTTTTTCAGTATATTCTAACTACAAAAGCCTTTTACCTTTAAAAAAATAATTTTGTACACTATAATTTATTTTACAGCAGTAATCCTTCAAAGAATTCCCAATGGATTGATAAAACAGCTCACTATATATATACTAGATTTTAATTTAGTACATTAAGCATAATTTTGAAAATATATCGTTCTTTACACTCTAGTAATTACAAAAACTAACTTAAAAAACCAATGCCGTTGCGCAAGAGTTGGGATGCTCGGGGATCATACGTCACTCCCCCCCCCCCCCTCAAGAAGGAAAGTTTTACAATCATGCACACGTCGGCAGGTATGTATTGTATGAAAGTATGAGACTGGTGCCACCACTCCTCCTCCATGAAAAATTAGTAATACGCCACTAATAAAATAAAAAAAGAGTTGTGTTCTTTCAAATGTTCAGCGAGCGAGGAAGTTCTTGAAATTAACCACAAAACTTATTGAATTTTCAAGTGAGCTCAAGCAAAAACTTACTGTTATTAATTTTTGAAACAAATTGCAATGAATTCAGACATTTAGAGAAAAAATGTCTCATAAAGCAATAAGTCTCTCTTCCCCAAAGCATACGAAAAAAAAAAATTGGAAATCTCATTAAATTCCTTCAAATTGTTGGAAATACAATAGTTGGGAATTACAACAATAACGAAAACAAATATTTATTTCTCACATGACGAAAAAAAAAGCTTTCTTTTGACAAGCACATATCGACAACGCCGAAATACTATTCGACTTTGAAATTTGAAAAAATATAAACTTGCTTATGAGTAACATCAGAGTTAAATGTGAAAATGCTTTCAGAAAAGGAAGACATGATGAATGTACAAAAACCTAAAAAACTGAAAACACATCAAGTGTGGAAAAGAAAAAAGAAATCCCTGGTTTTGCAGGAAAAAAAAGCTTGAAGGATGTTCATATTACGTAAAAGCATATTTCGTTTGTGATTCACCGCCAAAATACGCATCAAAAGCAGGTGCTTCCATAATTGGCGTGATATCACCTTTTTCGGAATTATATTATTCGAAATTTCTCGTTCGAAAACATTTTATTGGCAGTGACCACGATTCGCCAGCAAAAACGTGCCACAGCGCAGAAAGTAGATGCTTGTTTCGAGGAAAGGATTGAATTTATTAATGAAGGATTGAAATTTTCACGCATGCTAAATAATAGCCCTTTACATTTCGTTCATTAAAGAGAGCATTTCTATTTTACATCATTTATTGCATTGTTTCAGTAATAATTCATGCCTTTTCCAGCAAAGTTGTAATTCTTGTATAAATACCTAAAACAAATTTTTTACTTAATCTTCAGCTTACAATATGAAATCAAGTATTTTTTTACATTACAAATAAAATTTCAATACTTGAACTTAAAGTCTAAAAGAGGCGATAATGCTACCGCGCAAATTGGATGAAGCACAGATTTTTTTTTTTTTTTTCGTTCAGAAGCCCCTTTGTCAATTATTAATAACTTCTGCATAGGCAATTCTTGAAATATGATTTAAATGGATAGCGTGAAGCTATTGATCAAAACAAAGTTGCTTTTGCATGTTCTACAAAAAAAATATATTGCAAATGGCTCTTGATTTTAATTACATATTTTTAATAACTAAAAAGCACACCACAAATCGATAAAAAGGAGATAAAACTACGTAACCAATTATGCAAAATAAGTATGTAGAGCATTTTATGCCCGTTATTAATTAAAATGTTAAAATGGAAGGTAAACAGTAATTCAACAAGAGAAAGTACAAAAAATTTTACACTAGGGAAAACATTAACCTTAATTTGTATGCAACACAGATAAATATTGCATGCAAAATGATTTTTGATATGACCGTTTCTTTTACTTCAAATGCTCCTTAATGAAAAAATTATAAAATTGACATCATGCAAAAAGAATAGGCTGATCAAGTTAATGATTTTGCATAAAAAATGAAAAAAAAAATACAAACTGATAATTGACAACTATGTGAATTGAGTTAAAAAAGCTATTAATTGATATGGATTAAGAAAAAGATTATAAACTCAATTATGCAAATTCAAATGCAGTTTAATAAATAAATAAAAATAATTTCAACACTTGCAATTATAATCTATGAAGTACACAGCAAAAAAAAAAAAATACATTCAATAATACGTACTTGGCACTCTTCAAATGTAACCAGGTTGTTTACTAAAATTAAACAATTTAAATATGACAATACTTGTCGAGAGTACTTGATGAATGTTTAGTTTAAATCTGAAAAATAATCCTTTTTTTTCATGGAAGGATTCTTAAATAAACAGGTAGCAGCTATAACTTGACAGATTTATGAACGGACAAAAAAAGGCGAGGGGATGTTGCATGCCATTTAAATAAGAATGGTAATAACAGAAAAATTGTACACCTAGTGAACTTGTGCTTGTTTTTATATTGTCAACTAAAACTTGTTTTAGCAATCGCTTTAAAAAAAAAATTGAAGAAATAGATAGGGATTAAAATGAAAATTAACTTGACAGGTGAATTTTCAGGGACAAGTGCAGCATTTAAACAACGATCACAACCGCCGCCGCAGATTTTTTATGGCAACGGTTTTTAGGGGGAGGGGCAAGTGGTCGTCAATGCACATTGGGAGTGACATTTTGGAATACAATTTTTTTAATTGAACGGGAATGCGTATCAAAATAAATAACTGAGAAATTTATGGAACAAAAAAAAAATGCATGCAGAGGTACTTACGTATATAAGGCCACAGTAATACCGATCCTTGAGATTGTACAGCACTGATGCTTCATTAAGGCACGTCAATTCTGCCATATCTTCGACTTTATTAAATCTTGGGGGGTTCATTTTCTGGACATCATCTTTATTCACCACGCAATGTTTACCCGTTTCGGCAATTTCCACCTCGAGCTCGTCTTTTTTTTCTGACACAATACTCGCCGCCACAAAGCCTTGTGTTTCGTGGGGGATCCATATTAGTTTTTTCGAAGTCCATTCGGCCTGTTTCGATGGATCATTGACGAAATTCCTGTCCACGATCAGATATTTCAATTCTGGATTTGCTTGGACATCCAGCATGCTCGCGCTGTCCGCCATCTTGAGAGCCGGTGGTCGGAGTCCGCCGAAAATTCAAGAGTATGATGGCAAAAATACGAACAATATGTTCGATTGAAAGGCGGGAGAGTGGGACTAAATGTGTAAGGGATCGAACATATCACCTGTCAGCAGATGACAAGGCCTCTGAAAGCTTAACAATTAGTACTTAAAATCGCTTGACCGCCGACACTTCACTACCAATCCGCCTGTCCAAAGTTAATGACTGGATTCGTGCGTTAAGCCTGAAAAGCGGTTTCCAGTTAGCGCCCGGCTGTAGGGTTGTAAGCAGCGAAGCGTGTTTCCGTCGCCAACAGCGCTTGAAATGGAAGCCAAGGTGAAGAAATTTAGGTTTCGTTACTGCCCTTTACTTCTTGTTCGAAATTTTGCGCACCTTATAGGGTTGTTTTTCAAACAAGGATGATTAAATTAAGTTCTCTTTTTTTTCCTCCATCGAGCGCAAGAGCACCCAGTTTCTACGTAACATAATTTTCAAGATTATTCCGCAGCAAAACTGTGTCAAATTTTAATAAACAGGTTGATTACTAAATAAGACGATTCTTTTTTGAAGGTGTATGGGTTTGTGATGTGTGTGTGTGTGTTTAAATGCGGGTGAAAACAATTAATAAGTTTACTGAATTAATAAGTTTATCCTTCTTTCCTTAAAAATGAAAAAAAGGAAAACGGAAGAAAAGTTGAATTTGTTTCTCAGAAATTGAAATTTTAACAATCGAGTGCTGCAATAGTTTCAAACATAGTTCTTTTTTTTTTTTAACTTTTACTACTATTTTTATTTATTCATTTATTTTTGAATCATCATGCTCTGTGGCCTGCAAACTATTACTAAGTGATCTAAATGTTATAATTTAGCACAAGTTTCACTAAGTAATTTGGTTCAAAATTAGTTATCAGTAGTAACTAAGTAGTTTGAACAACGAAGCATTTTTTTTTATTATTTGTTTGTTTTTTTCCCGAATGACCTTTTTTTCCGGTAATAGTTTTTTAAGCTGAAATTTCACATAAATTACTCATATAGGGATAGTAGAATTCCCTCACCCCTTAACATTGTATGTCATTTGTAAATGCTTTTTTTTTTCTTTTTTTCTTTTTTTTTTTTTTACAAGATGAAATTTGTTTCAATTTGCTCGATGAGTAGAGCAGAAAATATAAGAATTTCTAATTTAAAGAAAAGTTCTTCGATAAACCCAGTTCAAGCTCTGAGCTAAAGAGCAAAATGTTACTGAAAAGCACGAATGTGCAAACGTTACGGGCGGTCGTTTTGCTTTGCACAGGAGCCTCCTTAGCACTTATAACTGAAATTTCGTGCAACATTAATTTGGATTGGGGGGGGGGGGTACTTCGTAGAAAGGCTTCTCCCCTCCCCCCGACTTTTGTTACGCGTAATTTAATCAAGTTCTTTTTTTTTTCTTCAAGTGGAAGAGCGATTTTCCATATTGTTCTAAACAGGGGCGTGCACGGGGGGGGGAGAAGGGACACCTGTTGGCCCGGCCCCGAACCTGAAGGGGGCCCAATATTTTTAAAACTAGGCGTGAAATATAGGGGTAAACAACATGCAGGGGGTGGTTTGTGACAGGCCCCCAAATTTCTGTGCACGGTTCTAAATATAATATGCACTTTAATTTAATTATATTTTATACGACATAGTGAGCGGATTTTTTTTTTCTTTTTTGTTTTTTAATAATCGCAACGCGTACTTTCACCAAATTCTTTCCTAGTAGACGATTTAACGTTTCGCAAACCAAATAAAATTGAAAAGTAATCTTCCGAGAATGATGAGCGTCATCGAACAGGAGGCATTGCCCATTGGTAATTGCAAAATTTGTAATGTTTTGTTTAAAAAATATTATTTCAAAGCAGATAAGAAAAAATGAAATGCGCTCTAAATGAATTTATTTCTGCATATTTGGTATAGGACCTTCTTCAGTTAGATATGAACGAACACAAATATTCATTTCCTTTATATTAGTCATTTTAAACATATGTGATGTTGAAAAGAATTCCATTTAAAAAAGTTATTATAAAATTTATTACAAAGTAATTTAATGTAAGAAATATATTGCGTTAAAAATCGAACACCTGGTAAATATAGCATTAACATTTTGCAATTTAAGAATGTTTTCTTTTGAAGTCGATATGAACATTAAGAGAGAGAGAAAAAAAAATACTTTTCGAAAAATTATGTTCACTAGTCAAATTATTACTTTATTTACTGTAAATTATTCTTGCACTAATTATATTCAACAAAAGAAAAAAAAGACGTGTGTTTTAGTTTCATAAACTCGACAGGTTGTTTTTTTAAATATCTCTAACAGGAGAAAATTCCCAATTATTAGTAACTAGAAAATCACTCGTCAAGGTATGACAGGTGAAAATTTTGCTTCAATATTTGAACGAAGCAATTGCCTGCTTGCTGATATTTTGATAGTTGAAATAGGAAAGTTTTCGATTATTCAATTTTATTTTTATATGATAGAGTAACATGTATGAACATCATAGGTGAAAAAATTTTTGCGATACGATAAGTAGTTTTTTTTTTAAATTAATTTTTAAAGTTCAAGCGCTTGTGACGTCAAATGGCATAGGAAGTGACGTCATACGCTCTTCCGATAGGGGAGAAACCGAAGGACGTGCATTCGACTTCGAAGACGAAACGTAAAAGGCTTATCTCCTCGCATTTAACTCCTCGCGTTTCTGGAACGTTAAACCTCTCATCCTCTCGGAAATATTCGAATATCATCATTGATTTTACTTGAGGAAGATTATTTAGATTGTGCTTTAACGAATCCGGCCTCCATAGTGTGTTCAAAAGGATTACTGAATTTCTAAAAAATAAAAATATCAGCGCGCTCAAAATGTCTGTAGCGAAAACAAGGGATCTTCGGCGGAAGGCTGCCCAGTGTCCATTAGTGCCCTGTGACGTAGGCTCGTGACGTTTCAGAAGAGCGCACTTTTGCGCGTGGAGTTTTAAAAATTCATTAAAAATCAATCACGGTGTTTTAAAATTCGGCGATGGTGAATTTTTTAGTTTTGAGGGTCAATTAACAATATCCAATAGCCAAAATATGAACATTTAATAGGTTGCAACTTCCCTATTGTAACCCTAACTTCAGCGGATGAACCCTAAACTCCAGTAGAGAGCGTTCATTGTTGACTACTTTTTCGTTTCTTCATTCTCCTAAAATGATAGTTTTACCAGTAAAACAGTTAAGATACCGGATTCAGTTCAGCCTCATCGAAATAAAGCATTTCCCTGCATGTCAAACATTACGAAAAAATATTATCAAATTATTATACCGTCGAGCAAGTTTCATTGTTGATGACGTCAGGAGCGTCGTTACTCGATCATTCGCTGATATATAATGAGGATTAAATAAGATTTAAGTACAATATAACAAGAATGATAAGCTACGAGATAAAGTACGAGCCAGCCAGAATGGGGTGGTTTCCTTCAGTCAAAAGTATTACTTTTAGTCATTGAAATGGATGGAATGAGCAAGAAAAATAACATGGACCCAGAAAATACTTTCATTTTCCCAACAGTTTTTTTTAAAATAATTTTTTTAAACTGTCCGATTTTTCAAACAAGGCATGGTCTTGATGACGTCACAAATGATGCCCTTTGGCGCATTTTGTACCGCGTTTTCACGTTATGATAATCAAGCAGCGAATTAAAATTGCGCTCTACGCTTGCTATCAACCATATCGTTGCCAATACACCTGAGTAAAGATGCGAATTAAATATTTTGGAACGTGAATGGCAACACTGATTGGCATTTCATCATTTGTGTTGTCATCGGCAGAAACGTTAAACGATAAAAGAGCACTGATTTGAGTAATTTTTTAAAAATATTAAACTTAGAGAAATTATTATTAAAAAATGGTCAGATTCTATGTTTTTAAGTATGCTCTTTTCGAAAAAAATACTTTTAAAATTTTGGAAACGACCCCACTCGGACCTGGTACCACATAACAAAACATACTACAGAACTTTAAGTACAATAAAACAAAAATGATAAGCTACGAGAGAAAATGTGCCAGCCGGAATTTGAAATGTCACATTATAACAAAATACTATAGTACTGTTAGTAGAATACAACAAAAATAATAAGCTACAAGCAGAGCTGGATTTACGTATAAGCTAGACAAGCTATAGCTTTGAGCCCCTGCTTTGCTGGGGGCCCCCAACTCCCAAACAATTGTATGATTCGTTCCTAAAAAATGAAAAGTACTTGAAAAAATAAATTTCGTTTTCAAATGCTAGGAAACCTTGAACATCTGGAAAAGTTTGGCTTCAAACCTTGAATTTTAAAATTTCTAACAAATGGGAGGGGGTAAGAGGGAGAAACACCAAAATACATTAAATAAAGCTCCTTGCTACATCCTGCATCAAAAATGTAATAATCATGGTTCTCACATTTATGTAACATATTACTTGAGACAAATTTTTGTGACTGACATGTTTCACATCTTGTTATTTAATTTAGTCACAAGTGGAGTATTTCGAAAATTATTTGGCATTGCTTGCTTTTTTTCTTACTTCTACTGCATTTTGTAAATCTGTTTAGGGCGAAAATTAAATATTACACTACTTCTATTCCTTTTCGTTTTCTGCACTACATGTAATTTTTAAAAAAAAGTTGTAATGAGAAATCTATAGTTCATTTCTTTTTTTAAACTTAAAATAGCTGTTTCTTAAAAAGTTAGAACAATACTGTAAAATTTTTCGATCAAGTACCAAAATGTCAGAGACTGGAAAGTGCAGATAAAGTGCCTTAAATAATTTTAATTGTTCTCGAGTCCTTAAAAATAGTTAGATAAATCTTTGAAACTCTTAAGCAAAGTGTACAATTTTATTTCTTGTCAAGTTTTTAAGTTACGAATTGTCAAAATGAGCAGTATGTTACTCTGTTGTTAACTATTTTCTAAATCTGTACACCATTTCTTTTAAAGCATTTTTTACCGTTGATTATTTAAAATTTAATTCATTGTTATATTTGTCGGTGGGTTGGAGGGATGTTCAAAAACTAATTGTACCGAAACCCAATGTGAGCGAGTAACAATCCATTTACCTTTTTTCCGCCATGGCTCTTTCTCTTTGTCAACTGCTGTCATTGATTTGTCGACCCAGAGACAATTTTTACTGTCTATGATCTTAATTTTCAAAAAAAAATATATAACTTTTTAAAAAGTTTTGTTTTCCTGTTTTTTTCCTGACATTTTTGTAGCTTCAATAACCCCTTTATAAAAGCCTCCAAATGCAGAATTTTACATATATTTTTTCAAGAATCCTCCGGGGGAGAAGCTCCCGGACCCCCTGAAATCGGGGATATTCTATACACTGCTTAAAGGGGGGCCCTGTAACACCGTCTTGATGAGCCAAAGAGGATAACAGGCAAGCACATTAAAGACAGCACATAGTGCGGGGGGGGGGGGGGGCGGACACTTAAAAGTGGCTTCCTTCTCCACCGGTAAAATAGTTGTTCGGACTAAAAAATGAGTACAATATCTGAAATAGCTTAGACTTAATAGCTTTAGCCATTAAGTCTAAATCCGGCCCTGGCTACAAGCCAAACACGAGCCAGCAGGATTCGAACCTGTTACCAAATAACAAAATACTATGGAACTTTAAGTAGGGGAATGTGGGGCAAAGTGAAAAATATTTACTTTACTTTTAGCACAAATTATCTGGTAATATTTTAACTATGTATTAGTATGTGTAGTATATTCCAGACAGGAAAAAAATACCTCCGATGAGTAAAGCATATGATAATACAGGCAATTTTCAAAAAATTATGCTTATATTATAATATTTTGTTGTATGTCAAAATTATTTTTGTTAGTACAAAATCTTAATAACATTTTAAATATTAATTGAAATTTTTCTAATATACGATGCAGTATCTATCTAGTTAATATGAAGCTTATTTGTATTTTAAATATTTTCATAACTAGTCAAGTACGTGCGGGGCAAAGTGGATGGAGCACAGTAAAATAGTAGTTTATTTTGTTCACTTTCTCAAGTCTCAATCACTTACTAAATTACTTACATATTCATTTATTTATTCATTCATTTACATTCCTTCACTTAGTAATTCACTTATTTATTCATTCAGTCACTTACTTTATTTTTCATTTGTCTTTTACTCACTCGTTTATTTTTCTTCATTTATATATGAATTTATTTATTTCATTATGCGTTTACTGTTTCAGTCTACTTTCATTTCTTTATTCAACCTTTTATTTACTGATTAATTTGATCAAAAATATTTTTTATAATCGAATAAAAATATTTCAATAAAGACTTTTTTACCAAAAAACAAAAGTGATAAGCTACGAGATAAAATACGAGCCAGCCAGAACTCGGACCTGGTACCATGTAATAAAATATGCTGTAGAACTTAAAGGTTGGTTGGTTTATTTGATTTTTATGGCGCAAGAGTCCTTGAAGGAAGACTATATTGCGTCAAACGATTTTTACCCGACTGCGCGTGCGCGACACAAAGGAGGGTAATGTGTTTATAAGTCTATGTATGTATGTCTGTCCCTATGTGGCGTTCTAGGGGCTAAACGCCTTGGCCAATTTTGGTAATTCTTACGTCAATCGATTTGTCTTAACCTTGGGAGTGTCACTAAACACGACAGTAATCAAAACTCACCATATCAACAACCAGTTGCCATATTTTGTCTGTTCGGGATCGGCGCACGTTGGGTGTTGCACACTGTGTCGCACGCTACCTGCGTGCGACAAATGCGGGTAGTTTTCGATGCCTGAAATTTTTTGTTTGCTAAGTTTACTAATTGGGGTCTCAGTGACCGAGTGGTCTAAGCGATTGCTTCTCCCACTTGAGGCGGTGGGTCAAGACACCCTCGCTCCGGATGTACTTTCCCCTCTTTCTGATGTAAATTCTTTCATGTGTTCTTTATATGTATTCTGTACTGTAATAAAAAATATACTACGCTTAGCGAAGGCAAGACACTCAGATTGTAGTCCTCATCAAAATAAAATCGTGCAACAAGCACCAAAAGAAGGAAAGTCTACTAATTCGATTTTCATCTCTAACATGTTGCGTTTTTTTTTTTTTTTTTTTGCTTTGATTCGAAGGAATGAACTGTACTTCTTGACTGGCTTTTTTAGTTTTGTGAGAAAGATTTGATTGACGACGTTTCCGATTTCGCGTCATCATAATTCATACAGGCTGTTTATATAGTTGTGCAGTGGTTGACTTAAGTTCGCGCATTTTTGCCGAAGGTCAAGCACATGTAGATTGAAGCCGAGTTACATCCCTAGAGGGACTAATTATTAGCAGTTTAGACCACCACAAGTTACTAAATAAACCTGACGATACAAACTCTCTCAATGAAATGACAAGATATCGAAATGTACCGTCTTATAATCATAATAACTAAGTCAATGAAAATTAACTAAAAAGTGTAAAATAAAAAATTATTAAATAAAAACAAAAAACCTGACTGCGTAAAAACCAAAAACAAAAAAACTAAAAAGAAAAATGTATCAGCCCAGTAGTTTAGAATGCTATTAAGTACTACTGAATAACTACACCGTTGAAATAGTTTTATAACCGTACACAGATAAGACAAATCATAAATTCAAAATCAGAATAGAAGGATCAACAGTCGGGGCCCATTCCTTTCTGATTCAAGGAGCCCCGTAAAATTCGCCTACTGCGAAAATAATAAAAATCACAATATAGATCCGGAACTTAAAGATGGATTTACTTTAAACAAATTTTGTTGAAAATAGCTCATGATGACCAACTGCCAAATCCGACTCTTAGAATTTTTGGGCAGTCGACTCCGAATCTGACTCCTGCACCCGAAAATTAGTTGGACTCCGACCCTGAGTCTGTTGTTTTGGCAAAAATTTAGACACGGACGGGAACTTTTTTTTGACATTTATTTTAAGCAGCATATGATTTTTCATTCTTTTTTTTTATTTTTATTTTTTACTTTTCAGTAAGCAAAATTTCTTGCCTCCGTATTGCATAAAGGTTGACATGCAAGAAAAATCATCTTGCATTAATGCTGCCTCAGTATTGTTATGTTACTCCATTTATATGCTGTCAGCAGGCAGCTTTTTATGCAACCTTATGCAGTATGAAATACGTCAATATTGACGCCGTCATTATAATATCAAGATCTGTCAAGGTTGATACAAGAAATTTTGCTAGTAGGGTTTTTGAAAATGATTAAAGATTTTTTTTTTTTTTTTTTTTTTTTTACGCATCTATTTTTTCAGATGAGCGAGGCATATATTGTTTCTAGAAATCTGGTTAAAATGTTAGAAAGTTACTTCCGAAATAGTCTGCCACTTTTAACTTTTTAGTTTTGAGAGCATCATTGATCAGATAGCAGATACTAAAAAGTCGCTATTGGTATACGGGAAAGTTGGCTCGTTTTTCTGGACGTAACTTCTTGTTGAAATTACGATAGCATGATTTGAA
The DNA here is from genome assembly GCF_026930045.1 of Uloborus diversus. Lineage (NCBI taxonomy): Eukaryota > Metazoa > Arthropoda > Arachnida > Araneae > Uloboridae > Uloborus > Uloborus diversus. The sequence continues at coordinate 126,550,417 of NC_072737.1, read as the reverse complement.
ACTTTTTTACAGAGCGAAAATTTGGAACAGTACTACGTATTTGACGTTTTACAAAAAAAAAAAAAAAAAATCTGAAATTTGATGTTTCAAAATAGACACAGGCATAGGCTTGAAAAACACTCAGAAAAAGAATCGAACTCCTAAAACTTCAAAGGAATTTCTCGTAAAACCAGTAAATTAACATTGAATCAAAAGCATTCAGATTTTGTATGAAAATTTACCTTACTATCGTCCTGTTACCCGAGGGGCCAGTGGCGCAACGGATAACGCGCCTGACTACGGATCAGGAGATTCCAGGTTCGAATCCTGGCTGGCTCGAAGTTGATCTTTTTTGTTATCGCACTTACTGTACTGTTGCATTTTGTTATATTGTACGAGGTTCTAATTCTGGTTGACTCGTATTTTCTCATAACTAATTATTTTTGTTACATTGTAGTGAAATGTGGGGCAAAGTGAAATAGTGAAGATGACTGAGCTTTTTCCAAAGGAACGAATTAGAAAATTGTTTTGAAAAATACAGAACATAAAGAAAGAACATTGTATTTCAAGACAAAACTTGCATTGAAACAGTATCAATTAATTTTTGGCAGTAAATTTTTGTGCCTCCAAAAAAAAGTGGAAAAATTTCAATTTTTTTAAGGAGCTAAGTGAAAAATAAAATATTTAATAGTATATTCTTAAAGTTCTATTACTTTTATTTTTCCTGTCTTTATTCTTGAATGAAAAATAAATAGTATATAATAAATAAAAAAAATATTAAATAAAAACAAAAAACCCGACTACCTAAAAATAAAAAAACTACAAAGAAAAATGTATAAGCCCAGTAGTTCAGAATGCTATTAAGTACTACTGAATAACTACATTGTTTAAATAGTTTTATAACTGTACACAGATAAGACAAATCGTAAATTCAAAAGCCGAATAGAAGGATCAACAGTAGGGGCCCATTCCTTTCTGATTCAAGGAGCCGCGTAAAATTTGAATTTTTCATTCAAGAATAAAGACAGGAAAAATAAAAGTAATAGAACTTTAAGAATATACTATTAAATATTTTATTTTTCACTTAGCTCCTTAAAAAAATTGAAATTTTCCACACTTTTTTTTGGAGGCACACAAATTTACAGCCAAAAATTAAAAATACTGTTTCAATGCAAGTTTTGTCTTGAAATACAATGTTCTTTCTTTATGTTCTGAGATTTTCAAAACAATTTTCTAATTTATTCATTTTGAAAAAGTTCAGTCATCTTAACTATTTCACTTTGATCCACATTTCACTACAATGTAACAAAAATAATTAGTTACGAGAAAATACGAGCCAACCAGAATTAGAACCTCGTACAATATAACAAAATGCAACAGTACAGTAAGTGCGATATAACAAAAAAGATCAACTTCGAGCCAGCCAGGATTCGAACCTGGAATCTCCTGATCCGTAGTCAGGCGCGTTATCCGTTGCGCCACTGGCCCCTCGGGTCACGATACGATAGTAAGGTAAATTTTCATACAAAATCTGAATGCTTTTGATTCAATGTTAAACTTGCTGGTTTTACGAAAACTTCCTTTGAAGTTTTAGGAGTTCGATTCTTTTTCTGAGTGTTTTTCAAGCCTATGCCTGTGTCTATTTTGAAACATCAAATTTCAGATTTTTTTTTTTTTTTTTTTGTAAAACGTCAAATACGCAGTACTGTTTCAAATTTCGCTCTGTAAAAAAATTTCAAATCATGCTACCACAATTTCAACAAGAAGTTCCGTCCAGAAAAACGAGCCAACTTTCCCGTATACCAATATCGACTTTTTATTAGTATATCTGATCAATGATGCTCTCAAAATTACCTAAGTCGCAAACTATTTCGGACGTAACTTTTTGACATTTTAACCAGATTTCTAGAAATAATATTTGCCTCGCTCATCTGAAGAAACAGATGCGTTAAAAGAAAAAAAAAATGAACAAATAAAACAATAGCATTTTTTAAACAAAGCAGTTAATATGTATATATTTTTCCATTAAAAAAAATCTTTAATCATTTTCAAAAACCCTACTAGAGCTAAATTTCTTGCATCAACCTTGACAGATCTTGATATTATACTGACGGCGTCAATATTGACGTATTTTATACTGCATAAAAATTGCATAAAGGCAGCCTGCTGACAGCATAAATGGAGTAACATAACAATACTGAGGCAGCATTAATGCAAGATGATTTTTCTTGCATGTCAACCTTTATGCAATACGGAGGCAAGATATTTTGTTTACTGAGAAGCAAGAAAAAAGAATGAAAAATCATAGGCTCATTAAAATAAATATATTATGTCAAAAAAGAAAGTTTCCCTCGTGTCTAAATTTTTGCCAAAACAACAGACTCAGGGTCGGAGTCCGACTAATTTTCAAGTGCAGGAGTCGGATTTGGAGTCGACTTCCCAAAAATTCTAGGAGTCGGAGTCGGCAGTTGGTCATCAAGAGCTATTTTCAATAAAATTTGTTTAAAGTAAATCCAATTTAAGTTCCGGATCTAGATTGTGACTTTTATTAGTTCCGCAGTAGACGCTGATGTTAAAGGATTTGAACTGTTCAAAATCGAACGGAAAGTTGTTCAAATAAAAAGGTTATTTTCTATACATGGGGGGGGAAGGGGGGGGGCTCTTCAAAAACTTTTTCCTACAAAGTTTGTTTGAAGCAAATTTGCCTCTTAGTCTTAGTACGTTATTGATATTTGCCTTGAATTTCCCAATTGGCGTTAATGTTAAGTTTTTTTTTTTTTTCTGAACTGTTTAAAACAAAACGAAGAATCGCTCAAATCAAAAATTAAACAATGGAATGAGATGTCCTCGCTGTTATCTTTCGAACAAAAAAAAAAAAAATTGTTTGAATCGGATTATTCACTCAAAAGTTATTGAGGGTGGGGGGCGGGGGGGGGGCAGACAGATAGACATTTTTCTATCTCAATACCCCCTATCTCAAACTTTCCAATTTTTGATTTTTCGATGTTTGTTTAATTATTTAATTTATTTTTGACTTTTTTTTTGTTTATTTTTTGCGATACCTTTAAGATTTATTAAGCCTTCTTTCAAGCTTTTTTCTTCTTTCTCTGACTTTTACTGGGAAAAGTAGGCTAAAAAGTATATCCAGGGTTGAATTTATCTCTGTACCGCCCTTAGATCATTAATGGTCTAAGAGGATCTCAATGGTCTAAGGTGCCGCCTATATAGGCAGGCCTGAAATCTGTTGAACTTTTTCCATTTTTGAACATCAACTAATTTATTAATATTTTCTGAAAATATTTTGTTTTCAAGAGGATGAAAATAATTTCTATTTAATTAAAAAGTAAAAGATGTAATTATACAAAAAAAAAAACACTTACTGCTTCAAGGATACTAAAAATTTCATAAAAAGTAAAACTTACAGTCTCACATTCTCACAATAATTGCAATCCTAGGCAGGCCCGAATCTACCTACCCGCAGACTCCGCAGTGCGGGGAGGGGGGGGATACTTCACTGGGGGCACCTACGGCCCCAGAAACCAAAGAATCCTTTAAAAATAAAAAAAAACTTTTCTCAAAATTCAAAAGTTGAAAATATTTTTACGCTTCAGCAAACATTTGAAGAAAAAACGAAACTCAACGCTTCAACACATATTACTTAAGAACTTCACCGAATCTTAATTAAATGAAACAACTTACTAGGAGTAGCTAATCTGTGATCTTTAAACAAATCTTTTAAATAGAAAAAAAAACACGTTTACGGAAAACATGAAAAATTCTCAAATTTTTAAAATATCCTAATAAAAGTCAAATCAATTCTAAAAATTTAGAAGGTGAAAACAAAACTTAACTTGATCAAAAGATTGAATTTCATGTATTGTACTTCGTCTTATATAAAAAGCACACTAATAATTAACAACGGTTGATGCAGGAATTAACATTAAATTCAAAAATCGGATTCAAAGTACTATTCACAAAATTAACCTGAAATGCCGAGAAAACTGGTCGGAGCATTTTCCGAAAAAATGTTTTAACCGGCTCAGATGATCAAAAATCCGGTGAATTTTGATTCATATCAGAATAAAATCTAAAAAGACTTCAACATTAACACAAATGAAATAAAACTAATTAATGAGGCAAACATGAAATGTATCGATAATAATTGTCTAAATAAAAATGAGCAATTGCTTGTCTTACTTGCACATATTCTATTTCAACTCTCTATTTTCTCATGTTTTAATTTTAATTAATTAATTAATTTTTCAAAACTTATTTTTTATTATTTAAATTATTTAACAAAAACAACCCATCATCGTTTTCACCATTAGAATCAACTATTAGTTATGGCAGAAGTAACCAATAAATTGACTTTTTAGTATGTACTCCATCGATTTTCTTAATGAATAAGGGGAGGGGGATTGAAAAAAAAATTGACCAAAAGTGAGCGTGGCAAGATCCATATTGTTAATGTATGAGCTTTCCCCAACTAAAATCCATTAACAGAATGTGGTCCTCATATTTTGCACACTCAAGTACCTCCGGCGCCTGCTCTAATTTAAACAATTTTATGTATGTATGTATGTATGACGACTGTTCATGTAAAGTTAAAATCAAATTGTCAGTGCTTCTTTTTACATTTCCAAGTATCAAAGTTGACTATTTTAAAGCTGGACACCCCTTGGAGATTTTCTTGCTACGCCACTGGTTCTTCTTACACTGAAATTCAAAGATTTTTTAATTCCAAAATTTTTAGAGATCAGTGGCAATTTTACATGGAGGGTAATGGGAAAGTTATCTTTCCCATGAATGGAATTTTTTAAAATTATATATTTGAGTTTGATTATTTATTTATTTTCTTTCAAGTTTTAATAAAGCAAAAATATGTTTTTGGTTTCCTTTTTTTTTTTTTTTTTCGTAAAAGTTTTTTGAAAGCATGAAAGAAGATTCAGTGCCTCTGAGAACACATTTAAATCCAGAATAAAATTCTTTATTTCAATATTATATACATAGAAAAGGGAAAAGTTGAAGGTGTCTTCAATCGTGTCTAATAGCTTTTGATGGAATAAATCTTACTCGAACAAAATTGTTCTCATGTTTGTAAACTCTTGACCAAGACTCAATATTACCGATTCGACGTAGGCAGCGAAATTTATTCCTATTATTGTTTTTTCCCACTAAACGTGTCACATGTCAGTTTGGATGAGCAAACAGTGGTTTTGTCCTATCGATTTTGTTCAGAATGAATTTTCGTAAATTGAACCTCTACCGTTCTACCGAGCACGGGGGAGGCACTAACACATGACGGCCCGGGGCGTAAATTTAAAAGGGACCCCAATTATTTTACTTAAATCTGTTTTAGGGAAGAAAAGACAGTTACACCCTTAAACAGTACTCATGCTATTATGTTATTATCCCTTTTCACTTCTCATCTTACCTCAAAGTTTTTGCTCACCCATCTCCTTAACTGCAAAAAATCCGGTTTGGAGCTCCTGCTCTTTGTTTAGGGCCAGTGGTTGGAAGTAGCGCGCTATAAGTAGCAACGCTACTGTAGTAGCTACATTGTTTAGTAGTTTGTAATGTAGCAAGAGTAGTCTGGTACAAAGAAATAGTAGTTTATAGCGATTTCTGGAAACTACTTTTAAATAAACTTAAAAAAAAAAAAAATCAAGGTTCAAACGAATTTGTCTGGTGCATATTTTACACAAGTACATCAGCGGATGCAATGAGAAATAAGACTTTTAAAAATACGAGCTGACCTCAGGCATATCATTTTGATGCCTTACGTTCTATCTGTTTGACGCCATTAGTTTGTTTGCCATCGTAATTTTCACGTATCGCCAATATTTGTATTGAATAGAGCTTGACCATATTTCGCGAATTTTATATGAACAGACCGAAACTTGAAAAACAAAAATATATCGCGAGGCTTGAATTTTTATGATTACGACGGGCACACAAAAATCGCGAAAATTAAAGACTCGCGAAAAAATGTCCTTTTACAGTATTTACCAAATAAAGAAGCTACTGTAAATGTTATAGAAGAGGATGATATTGAACAGCCCTGGCAGGCTTACTATAAATACGAGCATGACAGTGCTATATAAGAGTATGGTAACGGACATTTTTAGAAAGCGAGCTGATGTGTGCATCACATGACTTCCTTTTACTCCAGTTAAATGTCATTTTCTCATTACTGGCAGTTTTAATGTGATTCAATAGTCTACTCTCTGAATATCACCAACAGTGGCAAAATTGAAACCCGATTTAAAAAAATAAATAAATAAATAAATAAATTTTTTAAAAAATTAAAAAAAAATCGCTAAATTGGTCGCCAAGTTGGCGATAAAACTTGGCGACCAAAAGACTGGCGATATATCGCCAAGAGACCGCCAAATTATAACACCACTTAAGGTTACATCGAAATTTACAATGATTTCCCCCCAAAAAGGGGCAAAAGACCCCCTTTGGAGCATCTGAAGGCAAACATAAAGGGAGGTGCACAACTAGACCCCACTAAGAGTCTAAGTACCAAATTTGAACTTTCTAGGACATTCTGTTCTTGAGTTATGCGACATATATACACATATACACACATACGCACTTACATACGTACATACAGATGTCACGAGAAAACTCGTCGTAATTAACTCGATTATCGTCAAAATGGATATTTCGGGTGTCTGTACGTTTCTAGGCATATATCCACGTGTGGTCGGGCTGAAAAATAAACTCAACATTCATTCGCGGGTGAGCAAAATGAAAATTAAGGCAGATTTTTGAGTGAAATTTTTTTTGCGAATACAATCCTTTTTTGTAAAAGGAAGTAAAAAGGAAAAAGAAATAATGGATAATTCTTAGTAATATTTCATGTTCAGATGAGCTAATTTATCAAGCTAAACCTTTTTTCGTTCAATCCTCAAACGGTATGTGTGTGTATTAGGGTCTCTCTAAAAAATCGAAAGTTAATTTTTCAAGTCGCAAATCCTCTTATATTTTTCTTTTTGCTTCAAAACAATTGTGAAAAAAGTTTCATATAATTTAAACAACGGCAACCAGTGCCAATTTACGTTTGAAACTTTAAACCAGCACTTGTAAATCTAGTCCAAATAAAACGCGCTGATGTGTGCGTCACATGACTTCCTTTTACACCAATTTAGTGTTATTTCCCTGTTATTGCAATTTTAATGTGATTCTCTCTCTAACTCTCTAAATATCATTAACAATGGCCACATTGAAACCAGATTTAAAAAAAATAAAAAAAAACGCCAAATTTGTCGCCACGTTGGCGACAAAACTTGGCTACCAAAAGACTGGCGATATATCACCATGTGTCCGCCAAATTATGACACCACTTGAGTTTGCATCGAAATTAACAATGAACTCCCCCCAAAAAGGTGCAAAAGACCCCTTTAGAAACACCCGAATGCAACCAAAATAGAAGGTGCACAACTAGACCCCACTAGAAGTGTACGTACTAAATTTCAACTTTCTAGGACATACCGTTCTTGAGTTATGCGACATACATAGACATGCACACATACGCACATACATACGTACATACAGACGTCACGAGAAAAATCGTTGTAATTAACTCGAGAAACTTCAAAATGGATATTTCGGGCGTCTATAGGTTCTTAGGTACATATGTACGTGTGGTCGAGTTGAAAAAAAAAAACTAAACATTCATTTGGGTGTGAGTAAAATGAAATGAAGGCCGATTTTTGAGTGAAATTTTTTTTGCGAATACAATACTTTCTTTTTTGTAAAAAGAAGTAAAAAAAAGAAAAAAAAATCCGCCAAATTTGTCCCCAAGTTGGCGATAAAACTTGGCGACCAAAAGACTGTCGATATATCGCCAAGTGTCCGACAAATTATAACACCACTTGAGTTAACATCGAAATTAACAATGATTTCCGCCCAAAAAGGGGTAAAAGATCCCTTTAGAGACACCCGAATGCAACCAAAAGGGAAGGTGCACAACTAGACCCCACTAGGAATCTACGTACCAAATTTCAACTTTCTAAGACATACCGTTCTTGAGTTATGCGACATACATATGCACATACATACGTACATACAGGCGTCACGAGAAAACTCGTTGTAATTAACTCGAGAAGCGCCAAAATGGATATTTCGGGCGTCTATACGTTCTTAGGTACATATGTACGTGTGGTCGCTTCGAAAAAAACACTCAACATTCATTTGGTGGTGAGCAAAATGGAAATAAAGGCCGGTTTTTGAGTGAAATTTTTTTCGCGAATACAATACTTCCTTTTTTGTAAAAGGAAGTAAAAACGAGCTGATGTGTGCATCACATGACTTCCTTTTACTCCAATTTAATGTTATTTCCCCATTATTGGCATTTTTAATGTGATTCAATAGTTTACTCTCTAAATATCACCAACAATGGCCAAATTAAAACCAGATATTTAAAAAAAAATTATTTTAATCGCCAAGTTGGCGACAAAACTTAGCGACCAAAATACTGGCGATATATCGCCAAGCGATATAGCGAAATAATTTTCACTCAAAAATCGACCTTAATTTCCATTTTACTCACCCCCGAAATAATATTGAGGTTTTTTTTTTTTTTTTTCCGACTCGACCACACGTGGATAAGTGCCCTAAAACACATAGACACGCAAAATACCCATAATGACCATTCCCGAGTTAATTGCAATGAATTTTCTCGTGACGTCTGTATGTACGCGTATGTATGTACGTGCGTATGTGCGTATGTATGTCGCATAACTCAAGAACGGTAAGTCCTAGAAAATTGAAATCTGGTACGTAGACTTCTAGTGGGGTCTAGTTGTGCACCTCCCCTTTTGGTTGCATTCGGGTGTTTCTAAAAGGGTCTTTCGCCCCTTTTTGGGGATAAATCATTGTTAATTTCGATGATAACTCAAGTGGTGTTATAATTTGGCGGACACTTGGCGACACATCGCCAGTCTTTTGGTCGCCAAGTTTTGTCGCCAACTTGGATACAAATTTGGCGATTTTTTTATTTTTAAATCTGTTTAAATTTGGCCACTGTTGGTGATATTTAGAGTGTAAACTATTGCATCACAAAAATTGCCAGTAGCGGAGAAATGACATTAAATTGGAGTAAAAGGAAGTCATGTGATGCACACATCAGCTCGTTTATTATTCATTTACAAATGTTGATCTAAAAATGTGTTCGCTAATAATTTAGAAGCTTGATATTTTAATATTTAATTTAAATTTATATGTAATTTTTTAATAGATAAATAGAAAAAAATCAACTTTTTGAAAAAAATTAGAAATTTGAGGACAAGTGAGGGATATCTAAATGTTTTTTAATTTGAATAAATGCTTTTGTGGTACGTGTGGGGTATAGGGAGAATGTTTTATCAACAGAAATTTCGAGTTTCTGAAAAAAGTTTTTTTTTTTTTTTTTTTTTCCGATTTGGTCTAGCATACAAGTGCTGGTTTACACTTTCAGACGCAAGTCGGCACGGTTTGCCGTTGTTAAAATTATATGAAACTTTTTTTCACAATTGTTGGAACATTAGAGAAAAAAATATATGAGGGTATGCGACTTGAAAAATCGACGTTCATTTTTTGTGGGACATCCTAGAGTGTGTCTTCTTTATTTATTATGTTTTGAAAAGTAGCGAAGTAGTGACTACATTTCAAAAGTAGTTTGTAGTTGCTACATTTAAAAAAAGTAGTTGTAGTTGAAGTTAACAACATTTGTAAAAAAGTAGTTGTAGTTCACTGCAAAAAAAAAAAAATTAATTTTTCCAACCACTGTTTAAAGCCCATTATGCCATAGTCGGGACGGTATTTTGTGCGATCTTTTTAAAAATATTTTTTTACAGTCGATCGCACGAAACTTTTTCGTTAATTTGTGATTTTCAATGTGCGCATTCAAGCAATTAAATTAATTAATGCGTTTTGTTAAGTCCAAAAGTGTGACTAATTAGTTGATGCCAGCATATCAGTAAGGAGGGTGAGAAGCTGGGGAACAAATTGGAGCCAAAGGTAAGATTAACTGAAAAATATTTGGTTTCTTCTTATGTGTTCCATAAAGCGAGCAGGATAGTGAAAGAAAGAGCAATTAAAAAAAAATAATTTGAACTTTGATATCTTGAATTCAAATTATGATTTTCGCAATCACGAGTGCGTGTATGTAAGCGTGTGTGTTTGTGTGTGGAATGTATGTGTATGTGTGTAGGCATGTGTGTTTGTGTGTGCGTGTGGGTAGTTGTGTGTATGTATGTTCGTGTGGGGGGTATGTGTATGTGTGAGTAGTTGTGTGCATGTGTAGGTGTGTGTGAGTAGTTGTGTGTATGTGTTTTTGTGTGGGGGTATGTGTATATGTGTATAGTTGTGTGTGAGTATGTGTTTGTGTGTATGTGTAGGTGTCTGTATGTATGCGTGTGTGTAGGCAAGTAAGTGACGCAACCTGGAGACGCTAGAGGAGCAGCATCGTGAGGCGGCCGGGCCGACGGTGGTGTTGCAGAGGGAGGCGGGGGGGAAAATAAAATCATAGGAATTCAAAACTGTCAAGTGAGAATAGTAAGCAATCGTGATTGCTCAATTACATTCTTGTAGTTAGAAAATTGCTGTTCCTGCGCTTTGAAGAACTGGTTTCGAGAAAAAGGGCTGGAAGTCTTGAATGACAATGTCGAACTTCGAACGTTAACGTTATGTTTGCATGTCCAAAATTTTAATGACAAAATTCTTCTTTGGAATTTTTAACAAGTGACTGATTACTTTGTTTCTTCTTTTGTCCCCCTCCCCCTTTTTTTAAAGATTTTTGCTCTGCTCCGGCTATTCCCTATTTAAATGTGAAACCTCACTATTTAAATATGTAGATTTTACAGGAAAATTGAATTAAATTTTCCTGAAATGTTTTCTATTTCATTAAAAAATACATTACATATGATTTTGACGGGTTTAGAACTTGTTTTAGAAGCAACTATGATTCCGCGCCAAGTTTTAGTAACCCGAATAGTTTCACCTGGCAGTCAGGCGCCGCCCGTCCATTCTCAAGTGGAGCAGTATGTCACGTGACCGTCGGTGACGCACAATGTAAAAGGGAGACGGAAAATCAACACTGCACGCATAATTGAATCCGACATATTTGAACACAGCCGTGGTTAAAACAAGTGCGGCCTAAAGGGAGGTAAAGGGGCGGGGGCGCTTCATTTATTAATTACTTTTTATTTTAATCTTTATTTGTTTATTTTTTGTGGTAAGAGTCATAAAAATTTCTCGTCCTAAAGTTTTCATAAATTGAGCTGATTTCACTTTGAATGATAACTGAAACGGTTCAAGTTCTTAAATAATGTAAAATCCATACAAATAAGCTAATTTTAAATTAAACAAAAGTTCAGTCCAGAACTAAACGAGCCTACTTTCTCGTATACCAATATCGACTTTCTAGTATCGGATCAATAATTTCAAAATAAGCTAAAATCCCAAATTATTTCAAACTTAACTTTTTAACATTTTAACCTGATTTCTAGAAATAAAATACGCCTTGTTCATCTGAAGAAATTGATGCTTAAAAAATAAATAAACGAACAAACAAAGTAGTCACCCCTTTTAAACAAAGCAGCTAATATATGTTTTCCATTAAAAAACATCTTTAATCACTTTCAAAAAGAAACAAAAAGAATTTAAAATAATGAGCTCATTAAAATAAATACACTGTCAAAAGTAAAAAATCGTTTGTTTTCCCCTGTTTCCAAAAAGTAATTAAAAATAAATAAATGTACTTGTAAATAAAAAACAACAAAATGTCAACTTAAAGAAATAATTTTCATTATCAAAAAAAAAAAAAAAAACCGTCTGCTCATATCCTCATGTTAAAGGACTCCGAATTTCTCCGCCAAACACTGAATACATAAGTTAAAAATTTAAAGTGAAAATAAAAACAAATCATACCAACAAAAACTATTTCAAAGTAAAAACCATGGCTGTGGAGTCGGAGTCGTAGTCAATCTCATTTTGGGCTAAAAGAGTCTGATTCGGGAGTCGAAGGCTTTAAATTCGAAGACTCGGAGGGGGACAGATAGACAGTTATAAGGGGTGACAGTCAAACAGACAGAGCGACAGACATTTCCCCCCATCTCAATACCCTACTTTCCAATTTTTAATTTTCGACATTTATTTAAGTATTTTAATTAACTTTTGATTTTTTTTTCGCGATATTTTTAAGATGCATTAAGCCTTCTTTCATGCTTTTTTCTTCTTTCTCTGACTTTTACTGGAAAAGTAGGCTAAAAATGGTTATTTTATTAAAATTATCTTAATATATAAAAATCTTCTGTGCGGACGTTTGTCACCATAAAGCTTTTAAACGGCTGAACCGATTTTGATCAAATTTTTTTGTGTGTAATCAAGTTGTGGCAAGCATGGTTTCGAAGCGCGATGGATCGAATCGGAAACGTTTTTGTTGATTAATTAATTAATTTAAACATTGGATGGTTATATCTCCCAAATGATTAATATTTATTTTAACCTATTGTTGAGCGAGAACTGAAATAAATATTTAACCCGTTGCCAAAGGACAATAAGAAAGCCAGTTCTGCTTTTTGTAATGGAATTTCCTACTGTGATATGTCAATTGAGGATAGATAAAACATAGAGAGAGAGCTTCGCATTTCTTGAAAGCAACGACTTTAGGTCCCATGATATATTTTAAAGTAAAGTACTGGAAGGTTCACGCAAAAGGTGTGTTCTGTCGTCGTAGTTGAGCCATGTGACCGGATCGGTGCTTTAGGTTTTCCTAACTAAATGATCAGAAAGTACCGTACCTAGCAACATTTGTTTCTCGGCTGAAATCCATCTGAGCTTTGGCACCAATGCCAAGAAGACTTTAAGGATTATCTAACTAATCAGTACATTATTAAAGGAAAAGATGATGGAATTTAAAGACGAAACAAATTTTATTTTCGTCCAGATAAATTACAACAGAGTAAATCTGTACACAAAAGATCAGTGCAGTGGAAGATCTTTATCTTTAATGGAAAGAACAAATTAGGCAATAGTGTATATGAAGTTTAAAATTTTTCGTTCAGAAGATCGGACCGCTAGTCGGTCGGAGTTAACTTCGCTCACTGATCGGCTGGATTACAGTAACATGGTGGCTTGACCACTTTGGCTATAAACAATAGAGTTGCATGATCATTTGTTTACATTTTAAAGTTACTGTTAATGTAATTTATTATATTTTTTCGTTTAATTGGCGAAATACTTCAAATTGCAAATAATTGTTTTTTGTTTTTAAAGAGCTTTTAGTCATTTTAGTTGAAGAATGTGTTTATTTTACATATGGAGGGGGGGGGGGATAAGTGATTTTCACTTATTCAAAGAACTGTTGTTACCTTTATCATTTTCATATGGGGGATGTTGCAGCGGGATTTCCCGGTTGTGGTAGATGGGTAGTTAGATTTTTATTCTTAACTAGTAGTACCCGCACGGCGATGCCAGTGCTAAGAAGTTATAGGAAGTCCGTTGAACAAAAAAAATCCACGCCCCCCCCCCTTCTGATGTTAAATGATCATTTTTCTTCAACTAAAATGCATACACACCTTTTTCAAACGGCCTATTAAAGTCTCTCTGGAATTTAAAACCATTCGCCAAAACACATAAAAAGTTTAACAGTAGCTTTTAAACTCAAAATAAACTCTCAATTACATATATTCAGTAAATTACCGCCCAATAGCCAGGGCTAAAACAGAAATACATGAAATACACCGCCAGCTCAGTCTTTAGTCCTGGCTATTGGGCGGTAATTTACTGAATATACCATGCCTTGCCTTCAATCCTCGAGTTGAACCGAACCATTGCTTCGGTCACTCGTCTGGTCTGCGCTAATCCTATATTAGCTACCAGTTTGTTTGGCACTCTTGACTTCCTTAAGAGGTTTTCTATCTCCAGTTCAGTCACTTTCCTGTGCCGGGCTGATGAGTGCTAATAAGCACGAAACTGCAGTCCTCGGCTGGAAATGACTTAGCTGGCGGTGTATTTCATGTACCTCAATTACATAGTTCATCGCTTAATGCACCAAGCAACCACGCTACCGTAACCCTGCCCCTTAGCGAGTGAAGCGTTCCCCCCCCCCCCTGTAATTTAAAGTATTTCGCCAAATCTATTCCTTCTCAATGAATACGACGAATCAAATTATTTACTTAGATATGTAATAGAGGTGCGACATCGATGGCAAAACATCGATGTTTTAAAATATCGATCTTTTTTATCAATGTATAACATACATTTTTGAATATACTACACTAATTTAAGCAATACAAAAGAATACGTGCCCGACGAATATAATGAAAACTCGCAAAAAATACCTGGCGTTGCCTGGGTCAGTAATAATTATGAGAAAAAATCGTTACTTTTCTATTCTATTTCTATTCAAGAGTCACAACTGACTTCAACTGTATTTTATGTCGAGGTCTGCATACTAGTACCTTGCCTCCATTATTTTATATACCGATAGATGGCAGCACCATCACCGGATCGAACAGTTAATGAGAATTTAGAACTAGTTCAAGAGCTAATAGCTACCTGGTACTAGCACCCCCAGAGGTATCGTTTCACTTGGAGGACATTGAGACCACGAGCATATTTAACGTCGCCCAGTCCCCTTTAATGACGACGGTGGGTCTTCGACCAGCGGGGATCGAACCCGAGCCCCTCCGGCCCCGAGTCCAATGCCCTACCGATCAGGCTACCACGGCCCCAAATCGTTACTTGCTTTTGTTTTCTGGTTTAAGTGAAAGAATTTAAAACATCTTTTTGACGTGATTAAAAATCGAGTTTCTTCCTTACCCATAAAGCTAAAATAGCAATAAGTATAAAGAGCAAAATAGTATTGATTTAGAAACGAAAGCACTATATTTAAGCATATACAAATTTCCAAAATATGAAATTAATCTTCTCATGTTTAAAAAGATTAATCTGTTGATACTTTTTTTTTTTAACATGGAGTCTAAAACCTTCTCTGTATGGCTATTGAAGTACGAAGTTTTTAAAAAATATATAGCCGCGCTCGTAATCCTCTTATACTTGCTTTAGTTATTTTGGGAAATTTCAATCATTGTGGGCTCTTGGTGCGATTTTACCGAATTTGCGGGAATCGTTTTGGGATACCTTCGATGATGCTCCCCTCTTCTTTCCTTACTTTGTAAAACGATATGATATTAATTTTCGTTACAGAGATATTATCGCCAGGTGCAGAGATACTTTTGTTCACCATAAAATGGCGCTAAAGAGTTTCATCCGAAATGTTTCCAAAATAAGTAGTAAAATTTGGCGATTGTTTGAAATTGTGCAAAAGGAAAATTAATGGAAGTTTTTGTGCTGTTTATGGATTTGCCTAATTTGGTTGCTTGATTATTTAACACAGTAAAAAAAGTTTTTTAAAGATTCTTTGATTGGCGATATTTTGCTTATATGGTGAAAGCTGACAAACATTATGACGTAGTTTTCGGCTTCAAAAACAGCGACGTTGAAAAAACTGCCAAATGCATCATCTAAGAAATCTTTCTGCAAAAAGTTTGGCGATCTGCTGGTTGATTGGATAATGAGCAAGTGTTCAATCAGCATTAATAATAATAAAAACCATTAATTACATTAAAGTTCCGTTTAAATGGAAAATGATCTGCCAAATCATTTATTATTTGCCAATCTTGTGCAAAAATCTTACTTCAAGATTTGACTTGAGAAAAGCCTTGAACAGTCACGAAAAGCAAAGATAGTCAACAATACAACAATTGTCGCTATCGACAGGGAGTTGAGATGATACACTAAATACTGTATTGAGTTTAGGAAAGCCTTCGAACATGGAACTAAAAAGCTCATAACTCGTTTTTTATTCTACTTAGAAATTTCGAATAGGTGCCATCTTCAGCAGAAAAATCAGAGCTTTCGATGGACATATAATATAAATATGTGCAAGTATTTTTTCATCCCTATATTAGAGAATTTATACGAAAATTGTATTTTATTGCTCCCCTAAGGGGGTTTTGCCCCCCATAACGGGACGAAAACTACCCTATGTGTTATTCTGATGCATAAGCTATATTATTGTAAAGTTTCATCAAAATCCGTTCAGTAGTTTTTGCGTGAAAGAGTAACAAACATCCATACATCCATACATCCATACAGACAAACTTTCGCATTTATAATAGTAGTAAGATATCTGAGGAAGCTTTTTATCCTTTGAGTATGGCTGAAGGAACAAACCATCAAGTACGGGAGAAAAAATAGTTAATGAAACAACTGCTCAGTGGGCATTAGATAAATCAAGTTTTAATAAATATACGCATTCTGACACCATAGCAGCTTAAGACATTTTTTATACTTATATTTTTTCAGCAGAACGGTTCAAACACTTGATAGTTTATTGAAATTTTTCAACTTTTCAATTTACAAAATTTAAACATCAGAACAACGTCTGTCGGGTCCTCTAGTTTTTGTATAAAAATTTAATTTTTTATGTTGCTTTTTACCGTTTTTTAAAATTTTTTTTACATATTAAACAAACAATTAAATATCTTTCGAAATGCAGTTGTAGGAATTTCATGAGTTTTAGAATTTCAAACCTGAAATTATAGCCAGGGCTGTGGAGTCGGAGTCAAAGAGTTGGAGTCGGGTTGATTTTGGAGTAAAGGAGTCGAAGTCACGAGTCTTCGGTCTAAAGTTCCAAGAGTCGGAGTCGGTTATTTTCTATGAAAGTCCGCAACTCTGCCAATACTTGCGGAGTCGGATTCGGGCTGATATTGAGGAAAAGGAGTCGAAGGCTCGATATGTTCATTTTCCTTTCGATTCCGCACCCCTGATTATAACCAGGGATGCCCACCTAGGTAGAAGGGTCATGGCGCAGACTGCGAAATTAAAATTTTTTAGAGGAGGTTGTTTTGAGGAGTATTTTTCCCTTTTTGGGGAGGGAGGCTCTTGCTTTTTTTGTGGGGGGCCTTCGCGATATAGAGGGGGTACGTCCTTGGCCTTGGGGGTAAGGCACCCCCGTTATAACAGTGTAAAGCATTCAAACAGCTCCTCAGTTCGCAATAATACTAGAATTTGACACATCGTCATCAACGTTTAAAAATGCCATGATTTAATCAAGTAAATTTCATTACTGGAAAGCATCATATCCGAAAGCACCATTTGTATCATAAACAAATATCTGAAATTGCATTTGAAGGGGAAAAAAATTATTTATTTTGAATCTAGAATATGTTTTGTAGATAAATCGCCAACAAAAATCGTATAAATGAGTAACTAAAAGAAATAAAAACATTCTCGTGTCCAAACATGGAACATTGGTATCTCAGCATTTGAAGCAATTTCTTCCCAGAATGGCGCTAAAAGTTGAGTCACTCAAACGCATCGATTCTGGCCGAAATAGACTCCACTTTGATTGAGAAAGCGGGAAATGCAAAACCGAGATTAGAATGCGGTTGTGGCCGTCCTTTGTTGGCTGCAGTTGCCTTTTATGCCTATCGAAGTCGATAATACATTTTGATGCTGCAAGTTTTTCTCTGTCAAGCGTTTTCTGAGAACGAAATTGTTAGCTATTTCTGTGTTGCAATTCGGTCGGAAACGAAGGATTTTCAACTATGTTAGAAGTCCTTTTTGTTAAAAATATGTAAATCAGATATAAGGAGGATCCAGTTTTTTTTTTTTAATTTATACTTTTTTTACAATATTTCGAACACAAATAGGAGGCTTTGAATTCCTCCTCACATAATTTTCCGAAATTGAAGCATCCCAATGCAGTTTCTGACTATACGGTCGAACTCGGTTGTAACGAGCAAGGAAGGCCCACGATTATTCGCCCCTTATAATCGAGTGTTCGAAAAAAACGGGTTTGTGAATAAAATCATAAAAATTCATTCATACTCATTTTATAAATTTTTCATTTGTGTACAGCGCCCAAGAAGTTGGAGAATTTGATCTGAACTGTTTCATTGCTCTTTTCCTTGTGTTTATTGTTTTTCGGATTATGCTCACCACCAGGAAAACATGGTCATTTGTAGCCGTGACTTCAAAAAAAATTTTTCTGTGCAATTAAATCACATTGAGTATGTTGAGGGTGGCACAGATTAAAAATCTTCACATTCATTTTTATCATCATTACCAGAGTCCGGCAAAAGTAATGATTACAAAAAATATACTACATATAATCTCAATGTTATGTAGTCAGTCAAAAGTGAATTCAGCTTCTGGTTTTCGGGCATGTGGGATCATTTTTTAAAATATGACAGTGAATATCGGAAGGGGTGAAATCTCATAATTGAAATGTTTCCGTACGAGGGGGGGGGACAACCCTCCGTAACAACCATATGGTCTTAAAACATATTGTCCATCCGATACATGAATGTAAGGACTTCTAAGTCCAAATTGTTAACATGCAAAGATTTTTATACGCCCCCCCCCCCCAAAGAAAAGGAATACTTTGGTTGTCCTAGTGTTTTGTTTTACATACGATACTAGGTCTGGGTTATCCTCCATAATGTCCCGAAATTGAAGTTCTCAAAAAGCGGTTTTTTGCTTTTAGTCGGGGCAGGGTCATGACTCCCGTGGATCCACTCATGTCATCAGTGTCTAAGAACAAATTTGTGAATTATATTGACTTTTTAACTTTTTGTTAAGTGAGGGGAGGAGTAGAAATCTCTTCCTCTTGATTTCTCATCACCGCACACCATATTTGAGGGCATTCCAATATACTGAACAAAGCCTGCAGATTGCAAAGTCATTTTGCCTGCAGATGACAGCAGATATTGCCAGAGTACAAAACGATTACCGTGCGGCAATTGAATGTAATGAGTGAGAAGCAAAAATCTTTACTAATAATAAAGCTGCGAAAGTCCCTCTGTCTGTCAGGATCTCTGTGATGCGCATCGCGCCTAGACCGTTCGGCCGATTTTCCTGAAATTTGGCACAAAGTTAGTTTGTAGCGTGGGGGTGTGTACCTCGAAGCGAATTTTCGAAAATTCAATGTGGTTCTTTTTCTATTCCAATTTTAAGAACAAAATTTTCATAAGATGGACGAGTAAATTACGAAATTATCATAACGTGGAACCGTAACATGAGTACAAGTCAATTGGCGAGAAAATTTACCATATATTATTTGTAAATAAACAGGCGAACCAAAAGATCTTTTAATTTTTCTACTACGGGCAAAGCCGTGCGGGTACCACTAGTTACAAAATAAATTCCCATTAATGTCTTCCGAAGATAACAAAGCACATTTATGCAAACATTTTACATGATTTCAATTTTTTTTTTTGGATTTAGCTTTCTTTCAGAATTTATTTTTATTTTAAAGATATTCCTATTCATCCGAATATCAAAGTTTATTCTTTTCTCTTTACTCTCAGTTCGAATTGCTTTAAAACCTAATCTTGAAGGAAAATGTCACAAAAAATATAAAAAATATAGAGGATAATTTTTTAGAAAAAAGAAATTATTAAATCGTTGTAGAGAACTTTTACAAAGTATAACAATTTCTATGTTATTTATAGAAATGTTCACATTACCAAGAAAAAATTTTTTGCAGAAGAATTCCACCTGCAAAATGTTGTTAAGAATATTTCTTATCCCTTTTATTTCTTCGGCATCCTTTTTCTTCTTTTTTTAACTCATGCAAGTGATAATGAGGTCGTTTCCAAAATTTTAAAAGTGTTTTTTTCTGAAAGAGCATGCTTAAAAACATAGAATCTGACCATTTTTAAAATAATTTCTTTAAGTTTAATATTTAAAAAAAAATACTTTAATCGGTGCTCTTTCATCGTTTAACGCTTCTGCGGATGACATCACAAATCATGAAATGCCATTCAGTGTTGCCATTCACGGTCCAAAATATTTAATTCCCATCTTTACTCACGTGTATTGGCAACGATATGATTGATAGCAAGCGTAGAGCGCAATTGTAATTCGCTTTTTGATAATCATAACGTGGAAATGGGGTAGAAAGATGCGCCATAGTGCATCATTTGTGTCGTCATAAAAGACCACGCCTTGTCTGAAAAATCGGACATTTTTAAAAAATTAATTAAAAAATAACTGTTGGGAAAATGAAAGTATTTTCTGGGTCCATGTTTTTTTTTTTTTTTTTGCTTATTCTATCAATTTCAGTGACTAAAAGTACTACTTTTGACTGAAGGAAACAACCCCATTACAAATTTTATTTGTTACCAAACATGGGATGGAAACAGTTAAAAATTTTAAATCATTGAGATAATATTTCCGACCATTTCCATATAATCACTAGTATGTTGTGGCCGTCACGAAACTTTCTTCTATATTTTTCTTTTTTTTTTTCTGATCCCTCCCCATGCTTGACGAGGAAGCAATATTCCCAACAAAAACAAAATTACACATGCAAAAACTTGACGACCATCCCAATGTCTGAATTATTGCAAAAGCAAAGCAAAGAGCGAAAATTGAAAGTTATTTTAAAAGCCTTGCTTGAATTAATTACAAATATTTTATTTGTTAACAAACATAAGATGGCAACAGTTAAAAATTTTAAATCATTGAGATAATATTTCCGATCATTTCCATACAATTAAAATCACGAGAAATACGCAGACGACAATCTATTACGATTTATCTTTCTTATTGTTGCATTAATAAAGCTATTTTTATTCGCAAAAAAAAAAAAAAAAATCAACACCTCTTGGAGCGATTGGCGTCAAAATTGAACCAAAGCCTGTTTACATATGGATTCACATATATTCCAAATTTCAACCAGAACGTAGCATTACTTCTTGAGATAGGGTACTCACAATGGAAAAAAAGAACGGGCGATTGCGCTACCCCCTTTTTAGCTGTTGACACCAAAATAAAATCAGCTCTTATACCCACTAAGGGCTACTTGCCGATAAATTTTTCTTTCATTCCGTTCATTATTTCTTGAGATACAGCAGTCACAATTGACGACAAAAAACGTTCTATAGCTCAACCCCCGTTTGAGTTATTGACACCAAAATTGAATCAGCACCTGTTCCTGTTAATGGCAACATATGGACCAAATTTTGTTTGATTCCGCCAGTTACTTCCTGAGGAATAGCAAGCACGCGTAACTCAAAAAACGTCCCATTGCTCCACCCCCCTTGGAGGAATTCGCGCCAAAAACCAATGGGCACAAGTTCACATACGGGCACATATGTGTACCAAATTTCGTTCGATTTCATGCGGTAGTTTTTGCTGTAGAGCGGCCACAAAAAACTGGTCACACACAGACGTGACACACATACATACACACACACACACACACACACATACATACACACACACACACACACACAGACAGACATTTTCCAAAAATAGTCGAAATGGACTCAGCACACCTCAAAACGTTCGAATCCGTCAAAATTCGAAATTCGAAAATTTGCACGAATCCAATACTTTCTTCTATATATTAGATATAGAAGAAAGTAAAAATCACAAGAAATACGCAGACGACAATCTGTTACGATTTATCTTTCTTATTGTTGCATTAATAAAGCTATTTTTATTCGCAAAAAAAAAAAAAAAAAAAACATTAATTCTGAAATTTTGGATTCAAATTATGTTTTTCACAATCACGAGTTGCGACAGGACCCTATCCATTGGAGTTATTGTTTCTAGAAACGGATCCTCTCCCCCAAGCCTGCCCCTCCTCTTGGGCGGTTACGTGTGTATAGTTTTGTATGAGGGTGTGTAGGCTTGTGTCGTGTGTGCGTAGACCTGTGTGTATGCACTTTGGCGTGCGTGTAGTGTATGTGTGTAAAGGCGCGAGCGCGTGTGTATGTGTATGTGCATGAGCGTGCGTGTGCGAAGACATGTGTGTATGCACATTGGCGCGCGTGTGCATGTGTGTGAATGTGTATGAGGATAGGACATGGATGCCACCAACCAGGATAAGCAAGTTCCGGGGGACAGTGCTCAGGACTGGAGGAGCCGCGTCTGCAGAGGACGGTGGGGTTAAAAAAGGAACCAAACATCAAGGACGGTCAAGTGAAAACAATTAGCGATCGTGATTGCCCCCCCCCCAAAAAAAAAATAAATAAATAAAAAATCAGCACCTCGTGGAGCGATTGGTGCCAAAATTGAACCAACGCTTGTTTACATATAGGTTCACATATATTCCAAATTTCATGCAGAACGTAGCATTACTTTTTGAGATATAGCATCCGCAATGAAAAAGAAAGAACGTTCGATTGCACCACCCCCTTTTCAGCTTTTGACGCGCATCCCCCTTGGAGGAATTCGCGCCAAAAACTAATGGGCACAAGTTCACATAGCGGCACATAAGTGTACCAAATTTCGTTTAATTTCATGCGGTAGTTTTTGCTGTAGAGCGGCCACAAAAAACCAGTCACACACTTACGGACACACACACACACACACGGACACACACAGACAGACAAACATTTTTCAAAAATGATCGAAATGGACTCATCACACCTCAAAACGTTCAAATCCGTCAAAACTCGAAAATTTGCGCAAAACCAATACTTTTTTCTATATATTAGACATAGAAGAAAGTAAAAACACTGATAAACTAGTAAGTTGTGGCCATCACGAAACTTTCTTCTATATTTTTCTTATAATTCTGATCCCTTCCCATGCTTGACAAGGAAGCAAATTCCTAACAAAAACAAAATTACACACACCAAAACTTGACGACCATTTTTCGTTTCTTCATTCTCCTGAAATGACACAGTCTTACCATAAAACAGTTAAGTTAACGGATCAAGTTCAGCCTTGTCACAATAAAGCCTTTCCCTGCAGTAGCGTAACTTCCAATTTTCCGCTCCGCCGCAAAATCTGGTTTTGGGTCCCCTACTAAAAATCGTATTAATGCATATTTGTAGAACAAATTTTTGATTTCAAGTACAATTGTACGATCAAGTACGATTTCAAGTGGGGCCGATAGTATAATTTGTCGACCCCACAATTTTTTCTCAAACGCACACACACATACACATGCATAATTCGTCACAATGAGGAGAAAAAGAATTAGCAATATGAATTTAATTGTAAATATAACATTTGTACAGAAATAAGGGTTCGGGGTGAATTTCTAAAATTGTTCTGTAACTCTAGTTTAAAAAACGAAATTTCAAGCTATATTTGGAATCACGGAAGGTTCAGGGCCCTTCTTCGTAAATTTTTCGAACTTGAAGCTTGAAAAACGCGATTACAATCCATTTTTACTTTCTTCTATATCTAATATATAGAAGAAAGTATTGGATTCGTGCAAATTTTCGAATTTCGAATTTTGACGGATTCGAACGTTTTGAGGTGTGCTGAGTCCATTTCGACTATTTTTGGAAAATGTCTGTCTGTCTGTGTGTGTGTATGTGTGTGTGTATGTGTCACGTCTGTGTGTGACCAGTTTTTTGTGGCCGCTCTACAGCAAAAACTACCGCATGAAATCGAACGAAATTTGGTACACATATGTGCCCCTATGTGAACTTGTGCCCATTGGTTTTTGGCGCGAATTCCTCCAAGGGGGGTGGAGCAATGGGACGTTTTTTGAGTTACGCGTGCTTGCTATTCCTCAGGAAGTAACTGGCGGAATCAAACAAAATTTGGTCCATATGTTGCCCCTAACAGGAGCAGGTGCTGATTCAATTTTGGTGTCAATAGCTCAAACGGGGGTTGAGTTATAGAACGTTTTTTGTCGTCAATTGTGACTGCTGTATCTCAAGAAATAACGAACGGAATCAAACAAAAATTTTTTGACAAGTAGCCCTTAGTGAGTATAAGAGCTGATTTTATTTTGGTGTCAACAGCTAACTAGTATGTTGTGGCCATCACGAAACTTTCTTCTATATTTTTCCTTTTTCTGATCCCTCCCCATGCTTGAGAGGAAGCAATATTCCTGACAAAAACAAAATTACACTTGCAAAAACTTGACGACCATCCCAATGTCTGAATTATTGCAAAAGCAAAGCAAAGAGCGAAAATCGAAAGTTATTTTAAACGCCTTGCTTGAATTAATTACAAATATTTTATTTGTTAACAAACATAAGATGGCAACAGTTAAAAATTTTAAATCATTGAGATAATATTTCCGATCATTTCCATACAATTAAAATCACGAGAAATACGCAGACGACAATCTATTACGATTTATCTTTCTTATTGTTGCATT